>NC_056739.1:639868885-640168885 GCF_019279795.1 Protopterus annectens | reverse complement strand
TCCGTGCTAAGGTTTAAGTCACTTGCTCTAGTGGTTCTGGTGGATTTGGATTTTTTGAGGTGGAGCATGTCCATTAATTCCGGGTTGGTCATGGCCTTGTATGTCAGGCACAGGTCACCTCTGAGCAGACGGTATGCAACTGAATAGAGTTGGAGTTTCTTCAGTCTGGCAGTATATGACAGGTTTTGGAGTCCTTTTATCCTTTTGGTGAGGAACTTTTGGGGTCTCTCCAATTGCTGCAGGTGTTGGGTGAGATACATCCCGAATGGGGCATTGTACTCGATCATTGGTCTGATAAGTGAAGAGTACAGGGGAACAATGACCTCACTTGATCTGGATGTGAATCCCTTCATGATCAGATGGGTAATGTAGAAGATCTTTCGAACCACTTTAGCAACGTGAGTGTCAAATAAGAGGCCACTGTCAACCTGGGTACCCAGGTCCCTGATAACCTCTTCTGTGCTTAGTGGGTTGCCACCTATATGGTAGCTTGGGGTTACCTTGTTTTTCCCAAAGGGTATGACTATACACTTTTTTGCGTTTAACTTCAGGCCATGGCTCTGGCACCAGCTATCAGTTTCCGTGAGACCCCTCTGAAGGATGTCTGTGTCCGATGTACTATCCACTATGGCACCCAGTTTGCAGTCATCCGCAAACTTTGTCAGCCATAGTCCTCCTATGTTTGCCTGTACTTCTGAGAAGTAGATGCCGAACAATAGGGGGCCAAGGACTGAGCCCTGTGGGACACCACTTGTAACCGGCTTGGAGTCTGACATGGCTCCAGCAACTCTAACCCTGTGGGTTCTGTCCTTTAGCCAGTTTGCAACCCATCTTGTGACATATGGGTTTACATTTAAGCTGGTAAGTTTCTCTATGATACCCGACTGGGGTATTGTGTCGAAAGCTTTTGCAAGGTCAAGGTAGGCTGTATGGACTGCCTTTCCCTCATCAATGGCCTTGGTAACTGTTTCGAAGAAGTCGACCAAGTTCAAAAGGCAAGATCTGCCCTTGACAAAGCCAAACTGGGTTGGGTCCAAGGTCTGCAAGTCCCCTATGTCCTTGTTTATGAGTTCCATTATGATCCTCTCCATAGCTTTGCAGACCAGGCTTGTTAAGCTTATGGGGCGATAATTACCAGGGTCCATAGAGGCACCGCCTTTGTGGAGTGGGACCACAGTTGCCGTATGCCACTCCTTGGGCACATATCCTGTGGTAAGGCTAAGATTAAACAGCTGCCTTATGTGCGGGTTTAGTTCTTCAATGAGTTCATGTAGCACACAGCCGGGGACACCATCCGGTCCCATTGATGCTGTGTTTTTAGCTTTAGAGAGAGCAGCTTTCACCTGCGCATTTGAGATGTCTGGGAGGCTACACTCTGTTGGGATAGTTATCTCTCCTTTTGGGGGAAAGAGGGGGGTGAAGTTTGCACTGAACCTGTCTGCCAGTATGTTGGCAATGTCTGTGGGTTCAGTGATTTTTGTATCATTTTGGACTAATTCTGAGCATATCTGGGAGTTTCCACCCAGGTTTCTGACATAGCTGAAGAAGGCCTTATGATTGTCTTTTGAATCTATGGCAATTTTTTTCTCAAAGTTGGCCTTGGATGATTTTATGAGGGATCGTAGTTTCTTGCTAGTACTGATCAAAGATGCCTTCCCTTTTTGGGATTTTGCTCTATCATGTAATAGCTTTCTCCTCTTATTGTAAAGTTTGTTTATGGCTGGGGTCCACCAGACTGGACGTTTGCCCTTGGTGGAAACTGGCCAGCTTGAAAAATGACTTGACAAACTCCCTACAGAGGCCTCCAAACAGTGCTGGACAAATGGAGGATGGCAACAGTCACACCCTGCACAAAGATGGGGATTCTGATCAGACTTATCTGGAAGAATCATTAATGAATTATTAAATAATGACAAATACTATCTACAAGCTCTTGAACTTCTTCTTCTCAAAGGCAGGTCCTGCTTACTTTAGCTGCTCAAGTTCTTTTGGAAATTGGTGAGCAGCACATTTATCTGGCCCTCACAAAGGCATTTAACACCATTCCAGCTAAATGTAAATCCCTGTGTAACTCAATGGATAGCAAACCAGCTCACTAATAGAATCCAAGAAATTAGGATAGGATGTTCTACTACCTCCAAAAATCTGTCAATAGTCGTATTCCTCAAGTTTCAGTCTCCGGGTATTCTTGGAGGACAAAGCTAATATTAAGGGTTTATGGCTGACCAAATTTGTAGAAGTCACCAAAAATCTTTCCTAAACAAATAGCTGGTGTCAAAGCTATGCCCTCTGTAACTGTCTCATCAATAACATCACCCACCCGCCCCAAAAACTGATCGTGTAATTAGGGACTTGGGAATCTGCATAGGCAATGGACTGTTCTTTGATCACTAGGTGTCCACTATTGTAAGAAAGTCCTTCTTCATTGTGCAGCTTATTAGGAAGGGTATGGCATCCAGGTTAAAGAATGTGATCATTCCATTGTATTTAGGCCAGTCATTGAATATAATGACTCCTTCACTATGTACTAGTCCAGACACTTGACACAACTTGAATGACCACAGTGCTTTCTCATCTAGAAAATCAAGGACCTAAATCATAAAATCTACAATCACAAACTTAAAGCCCTGTTCCTCTTCTGTGTGTCTTACAGGCTACCTCTGTCTCACTTATACAGTTTCAATTGACCGCATTCTTTCAGACTTACTGTATATCCACAAGTGCAGTAGTGGTATAAACACCAAATCAAATGAGCTTAATCTTTTCTGCAAATTTTTTTTTTTAATTTCTCCAAGTCTTTTGGGTTTCTAATACCATGACGGGAATGGACCCCATTCCTAAGTCAAAGTACGATTAAAAAGCAAATGTTTAGGACACGTTAAAGGCAGAAATGCTGTCAATATTACAAGAGACCATACGGTCACGCATATAAATGTAAGTACACCACAGTCTCTCAGTATGATACAAACAAATGCAGCAATTCACTGTTGGCTGCTTGAATACGACAGTTCACTAAAGTTTTTGTTGCTGATTCCTCTCCACGGAACAATAGCTTGTTAACAAAACCCAACACAAGGGACCAAGCGTTCTGCAGAGTTAAATATTTTTATTAAATCCACACGGCAAGCGCTTTCAACTTTTTGGTCTTCTTCAGGCCGATAAATACACAATAATTTGATTGCATTTATATAGAACAGCATCATTAAATTCACTGATGTCACATCCTGCTTAGTTTTCATATATAAAAAAGCTAATTACTACCTACAGAAAGCTATTACCATTCGTGTTTCATCAAGAACGCCATACTCAAATACAAATACATTAGGTCCACACAGATATATTTAATACTTATCTGTATGAGACCCCAGACATTTATATCATATCAATTTTTATAAATTTCTAAAAAATATGCATGTATATATAAAAAATTATAACATAAAATTATATATAATCCTACAAATTTCAATATAAAATATTCCTTATTATAAGTACAAGTTTCTAAATGTACATTTATAAATCTAAGATCATGTATATATTTTCATATAGCAATGTAAAACATGTATATAGATGCATAAAATGATGAATCCTTGCATGACCAAATAATAGATGGCTTTATGATATCCTATATATTCAATATCTACAAGCCATGCATATTTACATACATTTGTGTAAAAATAAACAGTTTCCATAGGTCATGGAAGTCTTAAGAATAAAATTCATATGCATTTAAAAAACATTATAATAAAAACCTCAGTTTGCATGACTTAATATACTGCAAGTTAAAAGCCTAGCCACAGTATCACAAAGGATATCTTAACTAGTATATATATATATATATATATATATATATATATATATATATATATATATATATATAAAATAAAAATAAAAATAAATAGACATTTCACCTGGATTTTCTTATAATATTGCTAGCACAAGTCCTACACGATATGAGCAATTATTGTATTAATCATTAATATTTACATATAAAAAAAATTTTTACATATAAAAAATCTTTTATTTAATATAAGTTATAGCCAACATTAAAGCTTCCTAGCCTTTAACGCTGGCTTAATAGATACCCTATCATTTAGGCCTGGATCACGATCAGCTCTGAGCCTAATGATCCATTTGGCCTCCTTCTGCTCGGTTAAATTGAACATATCACCTTGTCTAATAGTAGGTTGATTAACCTGAATTACCTGAAACCTAAAGGTGTGTTCTTTAGATGTACCATTCACATGTTTTGACAATGCATTACATAAGGATGCCACTTTTATCTTATACAGATGTTCCCTAATCCTATCTTTAAGTTTGCGGTCCGTCTTCCCTATGTAAAATGCAGTACAGCATGTGCAGGTTGCTAAATATACCACATGTTCAGTCTCGCATGTAGCTGCTGTTTTAAATGTGAACTCTTGTCCAGTGATAGGGTGTATAAAGGTGTTAGACTCTTCTTTCCCCATTGCCAACAAATGGAGGGGTGGGGGAACGGGGAGGGAGCGGTCTATGAGCAGAGGGCGACAGAAAAAGAGGCCAGCAGATTTTATACAAACAGGACCTACCTTAAAAAAGATTTGGCAAAGGAACAAGAATCCCTGATATGGAACATTTCTGAAAGGGAATTATGTCTGGGTGAATGTTATGTATTGGAAAAGGGTTTTACATTCATCCCTTCTACTAAGTGTGACATAACAGAAAATGTTTTGGATCTTAAAACCTTTGTTCGAAATTTACAAATAAAGGTTGATTTTTGTAGTGAGATAGCTGAACAACATCAGTTTAGAAAACCTAGTACATATGTTCCTAGTAACCATCCGCTAATTGAAGCTTTTTCGAAATTAGTAGAAGAAGAACTACATGAAAATGAAAAAATTAACAAGTGTAAGAGATGGGCGGGAAACCTTAACCCAGCACAAAGGAAAGCTTTGACAAGATTAAGAAATGACAGAAGTATCATGATAAGACCAGCTGATAAGGGGGGCCCAATAGTAATTATGGATATGGACTATTATAGACATAAGATGTGCATGATGTTAAACGATATAAGTTTTTATGAAAGGATTAATAATCGTGCAGTAAACATAGTTATTGCTAATGTTATAGACAGGCTAAATATTTTGCTAAATGAAGGTAAAATTAATGAAGAACTTTTCAAGTATTTTTCTGTTGATAGTCCAACCATACCTTGTATTCAAGGAATTCCCAAGATTCATAAACATGGGACGGACCCCCCAATGAGACCGATTGTGGCTGGGAGAGAATGGGTTACGGAACCTATTTCTTTATATTTAGAATATTTGTTAAGACCAATAGTCAATAAATACGAATATATATTGAAAGACACCAAACAATTTCTGATTATGTTGTATGAGAAGACATCCTTAACTAGAGAGGGTCAAAGGGAACTGTTGGTAACTTTGGATGTTCAATCCCTCTTTACTGTTATTCCTAACCATGATGGGTTAGCTTGCATCAGTAGATGCTTAGAAAGGGATGGTACATTTTCAAATAGTAAGATAGAAGTTATCTGTGAACTTATGGATATCATGCTCACAAATAATCTTTTTACCTTTAATGGCCAGTTGTATGTTCAGAGGGATGGTGTGGCTATGGGCACTTTGTGTGCCAATAGCTACGCCAACCTGGTTATGGCTGATTGGGAGGAGAGATTTCTTTTTCAGACCTCTGAATTCCAGCAGAATATATCATTTTATACTCGTTTTGTGGATGATCTCTTCTTAATTTGGAAGGGTGATGAAGCACAACTTATGGAGTTTCATGCTAAAATGAATGCAGAAACCCAATATCTAAAATTTACTATGGTTCAGTCAAGAGAAATTATACCTTATTTAGATGTATATATTGAAAGGTTACAGGATGGCTGTTTGAATACAGGTGTTTATAGAAAAACTTGTTATCGTAATAACTTCCTCCACCGTAGTAGCATGCACCCAGAACATATTTTTAGTAATATTGTTAAAGGCCAAGCGATGAAGGTTTCTCGGTTGAACTCAAACCAATTAGGATTTGAACATGAAATTAGTGAATTGAAAATAAAATTTTTAAATAGATCTTATACCTCTGATGAAATTGATGCTAGCCTTAGTGGAATTGGAGAGTTGAGGCAAGGCAGAGCGTACCCATACTTTGCACAAACAAATCACGAGCTTGATACAACAGATAAGGTTATTATGAAAGATACTGAGATTAGAATATATTTATTTATTTATTTTATTTTACATTTGTTAACCGGGATGGTCCGACTGGATACATGTCCTTTTTCAGCGGAGGCCCGGGGAGAAAAGCTCCAACAGAGTTACATTGAAAATTAGGTACAGTAAATGAGCTGAAAGAACTTAACAAAAACATAGGCTATTTACATACAAGTACAAGACTGCCATTACTATTTCTGAGATTACTACAAATGTAACATTAATAACATATTAGCAAGGACGGTAGGCAGTATAATGACATAGAGTTAGACAGGATACATATTTCTTTATCACAGTATACAAAGTACTTATCATCTTAGCTAGTTGTTTATGTTTTAGTTAATGGCACAGAGCTAGTCTGGGTTTGAGCAAGGACATAGCCAGTGTGACTTGAAGTGGAGTTTTAGACTATTTTTGAATTGACTTAGAGAAGTTGCAAGCGTGATGTTATTTGGGAGAGAGTTCCATATTTTACCAGTGGTGTTGGCAAATAGTGCGTCACCACCTAGGGTGAGAGATTTAGTTGTTTGGACAAGGAGTCTGTTTGCTGAGCGAAGGCAGCTTAGATTGGAGTAGGGAGTCATTAAGTTTTTTAGTGCTGGGGTATTCTCAGGTTGTTTAAGGATTTTGAAGGCCTCTATGAGTTGGGACTGGTGAAGAAGGTGTGGGAATTCTATCCATCCAAGCTTTTTCAGGTTAGTACAGTGGTGTGTTCTGTAGGGTAGGCCTGTAACGAACCTGGCAATGTGATTATAGCAGGATGAGAGCTTGGCCAGATCAGATTTGTTAAGGTGAGTGAGGACAGGAGAGGTATATAGTAGGGTAGAGAGAAGGTGTGAACGGGCTGTGGCTGCCCTGGCATTCGGGGTAAGGAAGGCTTTAATTCTATATAGGGTCCCAAGTTTCTTGTTGACTGACTTAATGGCTTGGTTGATATGTATATCAAATCTGAGTTTATTGTCAATGTTTACTCCTAATAGCTTTGTATAGGTGTCTGGGGAGATGATGGTCCCATTATTGGATTTTATAGTGAAGTTTTCAGTCGGAGATCTATTGGTTGGGTAGAATAGAAGTAACTTGGTTTTGTTTGGATTTAAGATCAGGAGATGGTTGGCAAGCCAGTTTTCCACTTTGGTGAAGCTATGTTGGGTGGTAGTTAGTAGATTTGCAAGAGAGGCATTGGAACATATTATAGTCGAGTCATCTGCATATTGAATGCAGGTGGCTTCAGGGATGACTGTTTGGATGTCGTTTATGAAGACTGAAAAGAGGAGAGGTCCTAATATGGAACCTTGAGGAACTCCTATGGTATTTGGTAGTAGGCAGGAGAGCTTGTTTTGCCACATTACTGCTTGTTGTCTCCCAGTGAGGTAAGCTTGAAACCAGTCAAGGGCTGGAGTATCTAGATACAGGGTTTTTAAAGTATATAGAAGTAACTGATGGTTTACCATATCGAAGGCTTTCGATAGGTCCAGGAAGAGAGCGGAGGATATTTTTTATTATTCGGTTAAGATTAATGTTTTCAGTAAAAGAGAGGAGGGCAGTGGTTGTACTATGATGGGGTCTGAATCCATGTTGAGAGTCTGTGAGTAGTTTATTTTGGGTTAGATAGAGCATTAGTTGGTTGTGCATGCACTTTTCCATAATTTTGGCAAGTGGTGATAGTATGGCTATAGGTCAATAGTTGGATAGTTCTGTGGATGAACCTCCTTTGTGGAGTGGAATAACATAGGATATTTTCCAAATTGAGGGGATTGAGGCCTCGGTTATGGTTCTGTTAATTAGGATTGAGATAGGGTAGGCTACGATATCTGCAGCAATTTGCAGGTATTCAGCCAGCAGAAGATAGGCTGAAAGGGTGGTTGGCTTCAGTTTTTTCAAAAGGGATCTGATAAAGGATGTGGACACAGGCTGGAAGTTAAAAGAAAGTGGTGAGTCGGGTATAGTGTTTATAGAAGTGTGGGGAGGAGAAAGTTGGTTAGCTAATGACTGGATGGTTTCTGTGAAGAAAGTATTGAATGAATTGGCTATATCTTCTTGGCTCTTGTCAGATAATGTTCCTGGGGTCGGAGTAGTGGATTTGCCTGGTTGGAGAAGTTTATTTATGCCTGCCCAGTACTTTTGAGGGTTATTCTGATGTTTATGTTGCAGATTGTAGAAGTAATTTTTCTTATCTAGTATGATGGCTTTTAGTCTCATTTCTAAGTTGTTGGAATTTGATACGATCTAGGTTAGTTTGGTAGTGCGCCATTTATCCCACGCTTTGTCTCTAGTTGTTATTTTGGTTTTGGTGTCTGTTGTTAGCCAGGGTGCTAGTTGAGTTTTAATTCTTATTGAGCGCTTAGGGGCATGCGAGTCAAGTATAGTAAGGAATGAATTGTTAAATGATGACACTGCCTCATCAAGGGGAAGGAACTTTAGTTTTGTCCAGTCACATGATTTGAGTTCAAGTTGAAATTTAGTTGGGTCAAAGTTTTTCTTGGATCTGATAGACCTATAAATAGGTAAGCTTGTACAATTAATTTTGTCTTTCATGATGTATGTGAGCAGGTGATCACTAAGATCATTAGGGAGAGTTCCAGACATATAGTTCTAGAGATCACTGTTGGTGAGTATCCAGTCTAGTATACTCTCTTTTTGGTTATTGTTACCTGTATGTGTGGTAGATGATATTATCTGAGAGAATCCATGTAGGTTAACAGGGATGGTGTTGGACTGTGCTGTGCATTGGTTCCAGTCAATATTAACATCACCCAGGACAATGGTTTCTTGAGGGTAGTTGTTGGCTATCCAATGTAGAATGACCTCTAGTGTTTCTACATTGTTCCCAGGGGGAATATAGGTGACAATTAGGTTAATGCCCTTATGATTATTTAGTAGAATTTTTAGAGCTAGTATTTCAGCGTTTGAGACCTGGGGTGGTTGTATAGGGTTAGTTATGATGTTAAGTGTGCTATTATATAAGACGGCTATTCCACCTCCTCTTTTCTTTACTCTATCTGCCCTAAGTATATTGTAACCAGGAGGCAGGATCTCATTGTCTTTGGTTGATGGCCGGAGCCATGTTTCAGATAGACACATTATGTTGGGGAGGTATGTGGCTAGTACAGCATGCAGGCTATCTATCTTATTGTTTAGGCTTCTAATGTTTAAGTGGCATATTAGGAGGGAGTTGACCAGTCGGTGGGAGAGTGGTGGGCTGGTAGGATTTTGAGTTAAGGTTGGGCCTGGATTAGGATGGATGTCCCCATCTTTGGTTATGTTTTTTCTTAGATACGCTAGTAGTCTAATAACTTTGAATAGTAGTTTTAGTTCATATTTGGATTTTGGTGTTGATTGGAGTGTTTTTTTTAGAAGCAAGTGGTTGGAATTTATAATTTTTGGGGTAGTGTAGTAGTGGGCAAGTTCCGCAGTCAATGGAGGTAGGGGGGGTCTTGGTTTGGCATTTTGGATAAGAGAAACCTACAAATGTGAGATTTTCATAGCTAGTAAGAAAGTATGGCAGAATTAAGAGTGGTAAGATAAGAGGAAGGAGTTTATAATTATTTATAGACATGTTATATTCATCAATGGGTGGGGTCAATGTGCTTCAGAGGAATAGTAGTGGTTAAACAGTAAAGTGGTGGGGGGGAGGAAATTGGAGAGGAAGTTGTGTAGGTTGGAGAGGAAGTAGGGGTGTGGCCTAGTGGCTATAAATGTAGACACAGTCACAGTCTGGGGCGGGTGGGATAAGGGGGCAGGGAGGGGAGCGAAGCGAGCCCGAGCGTAGCGAGGGCGAAGCGGAGCGGGGCTAACCCAGTCCCAGTTTTTGGTCCTATGAGTGGGGTAAATAGTCTGATAGTGTAAGCAAGCAGATTGGAGTACAGGCTTGAAATTCAACATAAACATATACAGTTGTAAAATGTCTAATACAATTCAACATAAATAGGCATTTACAGTTGTAAAACACTTACTAGAGAGACACTGAGCCTTCATGGGGCCTATAGCAGAGTGGATTGTAGTTTTACAAATGGTGCCTGCCACAGGTAATATTTATTAACTCTGGGATTGTCTTAAGGTAATAAACAGGGAAGGGGAGGGGAGAACAAGGGTGTGAGCAGGCACTTCTTTGTACTGCTGCTAATGAGCCAAAGCAAGACAAGTATGTGTTAAGAACAATCACAATTGACCAAGAACTGCTCTGAAACTGTAAGTCTTGTCTTAATTGCTCAGGTGGAAAACCAGGATAACCTTGTATCAGTAGGCTACTGTGGTATAGTTTAAAAAAACAAACACACAGTATTGATCAGTTATTGATACTATTTGCTAACAGAAGGGAATAAGAGAAAGTGGAAGATGTGTGTGTGTGTGTGGTGGTGGTGGGGGGGGGGCTGCTTACAGCCAAAGCACAGTGCTCTCCAGGGGAAAATGAAGATTGGCTTAAACAGTTAGACACATACTCAAAGTTAACTGTAGATGTTTGCAGACAGTTCAGACCCGGACTGCACTTTTCTTATAGGAATGTTAAAGGTGGTACCAGAGTTGAATACTTAAGAGTGGTGTTAGGTTCAAAGTTAACTGTAGCTGTTTGCAGACAGTTCAGACCCAGACTGCACTTTTCTTATAGGAATGTTAAAGGTGGTACCGGAGTTGAATACTTAAGAGTGGTGTTAGGTTCAAAGTTAACTGTAGCTGTTTGCAGACATTTCAGACCCGGACTGCACTTTTCTTATAGGAATGTTAAAGGTGGTACCGGAGTTGAATACTTAAGAGTGGTGTTAGGTTGGAGAGACACTGAGCCTTCATGGGGCCTGTAGCAGAGTGGATTGTAGTTTTAGAATACCAATATATTATACACAAGATGTAAAAAGCGTTAGATATGCATATAAAAAATATTGGGATATTCTTTTAACAGACCCCATAATTTCCAAAAAGATAGGTAGTACTCCCAGATTTACTTATAAAAATAAGCTTAATCTGCACAAAATGCTGTGTGGTCCAACTAGGGCTGATTATATAGGAAATCCTGGGATGAATAACCTTACCACAAAAAAATGCAATAGATGCAATTATTGTAAGTTTATAAAAGAGTCTAACACCTTTATACACCCTATCACTGGACAAGAGTTCACATTTAAAACAGCAGCTACATGCGAGACTGAACATGTGGTATATTTAGCAACCTGCACATGCTGTACTGCATTTTACATAGGGAAGACGGACCGCAAACTTAAAGATAGGATTAGGGAACATCTGTATAAGATAAAAGTGGCATCCTTATGTAATGCATTGTCAAAACATGTGAATGGTACATCTAAAGAACACACCTTTACGTTTCAGGTAATTCAGGTTTATCAACCTACTATTAGATGAGGTGATATGTTCAATTTAACCGAGCAGAAGGAGGCCAAATGGATCATTAGGCTCAGAGCTGATCGTGATCCAGGCCTAAATGATAGGGTATCTATTAAGCCAGCGTTAAAGGCTAGGAAGCTTTAATGTTGGCTATAACTTATATTAAATAAAAGATTTTTTATATGTAAAAAATTTTTTTTATGTAAATATTAATGATTAATACAATAATTGCTCATATCATGTAGGACTTGCGCTAGCAATATTATAAGAAAATCCAGGTGAAATGTCTATTTATTTTTATTTTTATTTTATATATATATATATATATATATATATATATATATATATATATATATATATATATTTACTAGTTAAGATATCCTTTGTGATACTGTGGCTAGGCTTTTAACTTGCAGTATATTAAGTCATGCAAACTGAGGTTTTTATTATAATGTTTTTTAAATGCATATGAATTTTATTCTTAAGATTTCCATGACCTATGGAAACTGTTTATTTTTACACAAATGTATGTAAATATGCATGGCTTGTAGATATTGAATATATAGGATATCATAAAGCCATCTATTATTTGGTCATGCAAGGATTCATCATTTTATGCATCTATATACATATTTTACATTGCTATATGAAAATATATATATGATCTTAGATTTATAAATGTACATTTAGAAACTTGTACTTATAATAAGGAATATTTTGTATTGAAATTTGTAGGATTATATATAATTTTATGTTATAATTTTTTATATATACATGCATATTTTTTAGAAATTTATAAAAATTGATATGATATAAATGTCTGGGGTCTCATACAGATAAGTATTAAATATATCTGTGTGGACCTAATGTATTTGTATTTGAGTATGGCGTTCTTGATGAAACGCGAATGGTAATAGCTTTCTGTAGGTAGTAATTAGCTTTTTTATATATGAAAACTAAGCAGGATGTGACATCAGTGAATTTAATGATGCTGTTCTATATAAATGCAATCAAATTATTGTGTATTTATCGGCCTGAAGAAGACCAAAAAGTTGAAAGCGCTTGCCGTGTGGATTTAATAAAAATATTTAACTCTGCAGAACGCTTGGTCCCTTGTGTTGGGTTTTGTTAACAAGCTATTGTTCCGTAGAGAGGAATCGGCAACAAAAACTTTAGTGAACTGTCGTATTCAAGCGGCCAACAGTGAATTGCTGCGTTTGTTTGTATCATACTGAGAGACTGTGGTGTACTTACATTTATATGCGTGACTGTATGGTCTCTTGTAATATTGACAGCATTTCTGCCTTTAACGTGTCCTAAACATTTGCTTTTTATTCTCCATATTTACTTATTAAGGGCACAGAAGTGTTTATGTGAGCTTAATTTTGTTTGTATAAAGTACGATTAAAGTTCATGAAATTAGTATTGTTTCACTCTTTGATGTTAGCCAAAAGTGCTCTTCGCAGCACCCGCAATGTGCCCAGTAATGACTCCTTCTGCAATTCGTACGGTGTTACATGAATTGGTAACATATCTAAATATGATTGTAAATTCTTTTTATAAGACCAGTTGCTCATACTACTATTGGAACTGTCTGGGTATCTTTCTTCCACATGGCTCTCATTTCTGCCTGCAGATTGAGGTATTTTATGACTTTGTGTCTCTCTGTATGTAAGACACTGTAGTCACTAGGTGTGGTGATTTCAATGATCAATGCTACTTTTGTCTTCTTTTCTTGGACCACTATATCCAGTTTTCTAGCATCTATCTTTTGGACTGTTGGTATTGGGTGATCCCATGTGATGTAAACATCATCATTTTCTATGATTCTCTGTGGCTCATGTTTCCAGCGCTTTTCAGCCACTTTGATACCATAATGTTTGCACAATCTCCAGTGTAACAATCTTTCCACATTATTATGCCTTTCAGTATACAGTCCCTCTGCCATAAGAGAGTCACAACCAGCAATAAGGTGTGTGACTGTTTCCAATTCGGTTCCACAAAACCTACATATATCTGTTTCTCCCACATGTTCAATAGACTTAGTAAACCAACGTGTACATAGCCCACTATCTTGGGCTGCCAATATTAACCTTTCATTTCTTGATGTAAATTCACCTCTCCTTAACCATTCCTGCGTTCATTCTTGATCAACATGAGGCTCTTCCAGAAGTTTTCTATACTTGCAACGATATTTTTTTTCCACATTTCTTGCCTTCTCATCTGATCCTTCACCTTATATTCTTTCTTTTGTTTTTTAGCACATTCAGTTGCTGCCTGATTTTTATCCAGTTCTGGTTTGATTTCCATTCCTGCTTGACGTCGATATATTTCTGCTAAATTAAGCAGATATGTCATCTTAGATTTATTCTCCTCATGTTTCAAAACTTTCACCACATTTGGATCTTGTGATGTCAGTAGATATGTGTGGAATCCCACGATTGCAGATCTATACATATAATCAATTTCAAGGAGGCCCATCTCTCCTTTTTGGTATACCCTGATTTTTAAAAATCATTTGATGAGCATGAAGCATCCTTCTTGTTTTAATATCCAATCTATCCAACACTTTTTGGGGCCAATCAGTCACTCCAAAACTATAAGTTAGGACAGGAATAGCAAATTGATGTATAACTTGGATCTTGTTCCTAGGTGTCAATGTTGTTTTCAGGATTAATTTAAGTCTTCTAAAGTACTCCTTACTAAGCTTTATTCACATTTGTTCATGTTTTATTGCTGATCCTTCATCAACTCCCAAGTATTTATACACCCCCTGTTGCTCAAGTTCTTTTATATCACATTCTTGTCCCAAACTGATGCTTTCCTGGTGCTGCAATTTTCCTTTTTTAAAGGTTGCTTTTGCACATTTGTCAAGACCAAATGACATTCCAATATCATCTGAAAAAGTTTTGACAACCTGTAGCTGTGCTTTCAATTCCTCATCTGATGAGCTATGCAATTTTAAATCATTGACAAAGAGAAGATGAGAAGTCATTATACTTTGTTGTTTTCTAGAAGCCAAATTATAGCCATGACCTAAGCTGTTAAGTAAACATCTTAATGGATCAATGGCAAGGCAAAATGGCAACAGTGACAGGGTGTCACCCTGGAATATCCGTCTTTGGATTTTTACCCCTGGGATAATAATCTGTCGTTTATCATGGCTTAATTGCAAAGTGGTCTGCCACTGTTTCATGGTTACTGTAATGTAATCAATCAGTCTAAGATGTACCTTATACATTTTAAGCACTCTTTTATCCATGAATGTGGGATACTATCAAATGCTTTTTTATAGTCAATCCATGCCATACCTAAATTCTTCCCTTTCTTATAGTTCTCCGCTATAACTTTATTTAACAACAAATGATCCTTTGTTCCATATGACTTTCTTTTACTGCCCTTTTGTTCTACTGCCACAATTGAGTTTTCTTCTAAATGACTATAAATTCTGTCTGCATCAATCCCTGTGTATAGTTTATATGTCGTTGGAAGACAAGTTATTGGTCTATAGTTTTTAGGATAGCTTACAGGTTCACTCTTAAGTAAGAGCATTGTTTTTCCTGTTGTTAACCAGTGCGGTGTCTGTTCAGGGTGTGCATATAAATAGTTCTTACTCATGGCTAGATCCTCATGTAAAGAAGTTATTGGTCTATAATTTTTAGGGTACCTTACAGGTTCACTCTTAAGTAAGAGCATTGTTTTTCCTGTTGTTAACCAGTGCAGTGTTTGTTCGGGGTGTGCATATAAATAGTTCTTACTCATGGCTAGATCCTCATGTAAAGAAGTTAATACTTTAAGCCAAAAGTTAGGTACTGCATCTGGGCCTGGGGTTTTCCAGTTAGAGGCTTTTCTCAACTTTGTTTCAATCTCTCTGGCTGTTATTTCATCCCATTTCATATCCTGTACCTTTAAACTTCTTATTCTTTCTTTTACTTCTTCTATCCATTTAGCATCTTTGTTATGTTCCACAGGATCTTCATAGATACTTCTCCAAAATGTATCTACTTCCACTTTTTTTCAGTGCTCTATCAGTTCCTTTTACCTTATTTCCCAATTTTCAAACTTTTTTGGGGTCATCAGTAAATTGCTTATTTTGTGCTTTTCCCTTATATTTATCTTCATATCTTCTGAGTCGTTCCGCCTGTTTTGAAATTTTTAGTTTGTTATCTCCAATAGTGGATAATAGATCCTGGTCTGTTCTAATAGTGCGCATTGCTTTTATCACATCTATCTTTCTTAATATTTTTGTTGATCTGTTCCCTCTTCTATAATCTTCTAACAATGACACTTCGTGTCTTAGCTGCTTTATAGTTTTCTCTATTCGATATTTCTATGATGGTATTCGCTTTCGCCCCCCCCCTTTCCCCTTGCTACCCTATGTTCCTGTGGTAGAATTTTATTAGTTATTAATTTAGAGGCTTTTCTCAACTTTGTTTCAATCTCTCTGGCTGTTATTTCATCCCATTTCATATCCTGTACCTTTAAACTTCTTATTCTTTCTTTTACTTCTTCTATCCATTTAGCATCTTTGTTATGTTCCACAGGATCTTCATAGATACTTCTCCAAAATGTATCTACTTCCACTTTTTTTCAGTGCTCTATCAGTTCCTTTTACCTTATTTCCCAATTTTCAAACTTTTTTGGGGTCATCAGTAAATTGCTTATTTTGTGTTTTTCCCTTATATTTATCTTCATATCTTCTGAGTCGTTCCGCCTGTTTTGAAATTTTTAGTTTGTTATCTCCAATAGTGGATAATAGATCCTGGTCTGTTCTAATAGTGCGCATTGCTTTTATCACATCTATCTTTCTTAATATTTTTGTTGATCTGTTCCCTCTTCTATAATCTTCTAACAATGACACTTCGTGTCTTAGCTGCTTTATAGTTTTCTCTATTCGATATTTCTATGATGGTATTCGCCCCCCCCTTTCCCCTTGCTACCCTATGTTCCTGTGGTAGAATTTTATTAGTTATTAATTTAGCAGCACAGTAATATATTCTGTTTACTTCTGTTATATTGCATGGCTCTCTGTAGACAGTCCTAATTACTGTGTTCATTTGTTTTATCAAGCTTCTGACTTTTGGGGTTTTATTAACCTTCTGCAGTCTATTTCTTTCATTGATCTTGATATATCTGTCTTGTCTATTAAATCAAGCAACTCTTCTCTTAACTCCTTTTCTTCCATACTGAGGGCACATCTCTTGTTTTCCATTTCCTGTGGGGATTCTATAGAAAGTTATATAACATCTTCTTGTGGCACATTCTCTTCAATTTCATCCTGTGTCATCTCTTGTTTTGTCATATGGAAACTCACTGGCCTGTCACTCCTCAACATTGACTGCATCAGAGTTTCCACAGTTTCCTGTTCCTTTCCTTCCTGTCTAGCTTCAAGTGAACTTTTATACTGACTTCCTGTGGAAGGCTCCAAAATATCTTGATATGGCACCTGACCTGTTGCTTCCTGTTACACTTGTTTCCCCTTGATTCGGATATATATATTGCTCTATCCTGTTGTGGTGCTTTCTGCATTTGATTTTTTGCACTGAATCCTTCTCTTTGCAGCTGTTCCATTACCTCAGTTTCTATTTCTTTGACTTCATTACTAATCTATTTCTCTACTTTTCCTCTTAGTCTTCTTATTTTTTGTATTGTAAAGTTTTCCATATCCGGATTCCTTTGCATATACTTTTCTTCAAATATCTTTAGTGCTGCTCTTTTTGTATTGGTTAGTTTTGCTTTCTCCTTTGCATAAATATTACACCATATTAAATCTCTTTTCCTTCCCCCTGTCCATATTTCTTCTTCACATGTCTCCTGATCTTCTTGCTTTTCCTTATTCTGGGGACTCACTACATCATGCTGTGATATAGTCTGTTTTAGGCCTTCTACATTAAATCCTTCACTTCACACGCACTCCATAACTTCAGCTTCTATTTCTTTAACTTCTACTTTACTAATCATCTTTTCCTGCATTAAATCTTTGTGCTTTTAGTCTTTTTATTGTGAAATGTTCCATATCTGGATGCCTTTGCCTGTATTTTTCTTCGAATATCTTTGAAACTGCCTTCTGCATATTAGTTAATTTGGCTTTCTCCTTTGCATAAATATTGCACCATATCAAATCTCTCTTTCTTTCCCATGTCCATATTTCTTTTTTATATTTTTCAAATATATCTAGGTTTTGTTGTTTATATTTTCTCACTTCCTCAGAGGCTTCTTTTTCATTATACATTTCTGCGTATTCATTATAAAAATATGACTTTTGCCTTAATTATTCAGTTTAACATTACATAGATTGCTTAAGTCCTACTAACTTCCCTGAAATATCATTAATTATGAGCATTAATTTTTATGTATTATTTCAAGATATTCCATTTATTTCTATGTAATTTACTCCTTCCCTTTTCTAAAGATCCATCTCCAGCCATTTAATCTCCTTTATAACACTAAAACTCAGTTACAGTTGGTTTTGCTTGTGATTTCCATTTTCTAGTAATTGCTTATTTTGGCAGCCAGCAGTAATCTTAACAGGGCCTTGTTAGAGCTAAGCAATTCATTTTCCATATAAGAATAATTTCTGGAGTTATAATATCCTCCCAACATTTCTGACAAAGTAGTCTGTTAGTAATTTCAGAAATCTTTCAACTTATTACTTTCCCCTAAAAATATTTTCACATCACACCTCCAGCAAATGCTGGCTACTTGTGTAAAAATTCTCTGAACACTTCAGAAGTTTGGGAGGCAAACTGAAGTTGACTACTTGGGTACGGAATACCTATGCAGACACTTGCATGTGGAAGTCCTAAATGTTGCAGATGTTTTTGCATATTTGGGACCTATACAGTTATCTAGCCAACACATCTTTGTATAGTGCCTTTTCCTTCTCATTTCTCAGTCTTTTCTAACCTGTTGTTCTGATTGATCCTTGTAGTTGTCATGCAGTATTTTATTTGCCTTGTGAATAGCCTTTTTTAACCCTGCAGCTTCTGTTTTAGACTCAATAAACTCAGCCATAGCTGTTTTTTTCATGTAGTACTTTCTTATCACTTCTGTCTCTTTGCCTATATTCTGTTATCTATTTCTGGTAAGGATGATTGTATTAACCCACATTCCAACCTTCTGCTTGGCCTCATCAAACTCTGACTTTTCCCATGCTAGCTATTTGCACCTGGAGTAACATGATTCCTTTACCAATTTTTTTCCAATGAATTACAGCCTACTCTTGCATATTTTATATGCCCCTACTTACACTCATTTTTATTTGTAAAACTGCCTATCTGCATTCCCATGTGGGCTTCTCAAATTATTTTCTGAAAGTTGCATTACAGTTGTCCACAGATGACTCCACAGAAACAAATATGATAGATGAGTTGCCATCTTACAGATCAACAGCCACTGAGCAATGCATAAAAAAGAGTGTATAAATATCTTTTTTTTTTCTTTTTTTTTTGTGGGGGGGTTGATTTCCCTTCTCACCTTAACAAATTACACAATTAATTCACTGTGATTCTTATAGAGAAAAAGTAATAGCTTTCATGTTGTTTGCGCATGACAAAAGGCAATTTTAAATGGAAGTAGCTTGTTCTTTGTAAAAGGACAGTACAGTTGTGTAAAATCTTACCATAATGGAAGATGTCCTTGCTTTCACTACTGCAGTATTCTTAATCATCATCATCAGCCCCCTTTTTCCCATTTTTTTTTTTTTGCTATATGGGGTCAGGGTATCATGTTAACTGTTGCCAACTCTCTCGATTCAGTGCCACACTCCTGCCTTCTTCAACACTCATGCCTGATTATCGCAGATCTTCCTTCATACAATCCATCCACCTCTTTGTTGGACGTCCTTGCTTCCTCTTACCTCTTACCTTACCAGGAAGTCTGCCCAAATCTTCCTCACCAGATTGTCTTCTGCTTACCTTCTTCCTGTCTGTCCAAAATCTTCCTCAGCAGATTGTCTTCTGCTTTTCTACACATGTGGCCAAACCACCGTAATCTGTTCCCTTTTATCTTTTCTGCAATTGGAGATACTTTGGCTTCTGCTCTTATGTCCTCATTTCTTTTATTTGTCCCACAGTGTACATCCAACCACCTTTCTCAGGCACTTCATTTCCATCACCTCTAGCTTTTTCAACTGCTCTGCCTTTACTGCCTAGGTTTCTGTCCCATACAGTAGTACTGGTCACACCACTGTCTTGTTCACCTTGCTTTTCAGATTCTTTGGCATTCTTCTGTCATAGTCTACACCTGATACTCTATGCCAGTTGGCTGCAGCCTCTCTGATTCTAGTTTTGACCTCTTCATTCAGACTACCCTTCTCCTCAACCACCCCTCCAAAATACTTGAAGCTGTTTTTCTGTTCCACTATTTTCCCTTCTATCTCTATTCTCAGCTTCTTCTGATTTCCCCAGTTTGCTGCCATTCCCACCATCTTATCTGTGCTTAGTTTCATCCCATGTGCCTTCAGATTTGCATTCCATTCTCTTATCATTTGCTGAAGTTCTAGCTCAGAGTCTGCCTGTGCTGCCACATCATCTGCATACAGCAGCTTTGTTGGTCCATCCCCTCCAACCTGTTTGCTAATGTAGTCCATCACCAGTATGAACAACAGTGGGCTCAGAGCTGAACCCTGATGTACACTCACTCCCATTGGGAACCCCTCTCTGAGGCCGAACACTGTTCATACTTGAGTCACTGGGTCTTTGTACATAGCCTGCACTAATTCTACCAATGTTTCTGAGACTTCAAACCACCAAAGTACTGCCCAGCTTAGCTTTCTTGGGACTTTGTCATATGCTTTCTTCAAGTCTAGGAATGCCCAGTTGGACTCTGTCCTCATTTCTAGCTTCCTCTCAAGTATCTGTCTCAATGCAAACATCAGGTGAATTGTGCTGCATCCTGATCTAAATCAGAACTATTTATTTATTATTTTTTTTTATTTTTATCATTTGTTGACCGGGAAAGTCCGACTAGGTTCCACAGAGCCTGTTTTCAGTGGAGACCCGGGGAGAAATGCTCCAGATGCATGTCTTTGGAATGTGGGAGGAAACCGGAGTACCCGGAGGAAACCCACGCGAACACAGGGAGAACATGCAAACTCCACACAGAAGGCACCCCAGCCAAGAATCGAACCGGAGAACCTCTTGCTGTGAGGCGACAACGTTAACCGCTGCACCACTGTGCCGCCCTATTCATCTCCCATCTTACATTCTACTACTCTGCGTATCCGTTTATCAATCACTCTCTCCAGAAATTTCATGCAGTGTGGTAAGAGTTTGATCCCTCTGTACTGCCCTCAGTTGTGGATGTCCTATTTGTTCTTGTACACTGGCACAAGTATGTTTATTCTCCAGTCATCTGGGCTATGCCTTTCTCTCCACACTGCTATTAGCACCCTCAGGAGCCATTTCTTCCCTATCTCACCCAGCATCTTTATTATATCTGCTGTCACCTCATCTGAGCCTGCGGCTTTCCCCTGACTTCATCTTCCTTAGTGCTGTTCTTACTTCTTCTAAGGTGGGCTCCCTTTCTTCTCTAATTGTAGGCTGTTTCTGGGGCAGTGCAGCTTCTGTGAGGTTTTTTACATTCAGAAGCTGCTGGAAATACTCCTTCCATCTGCCTTTCGTATCCTGTGGACTGGTAAGCAGGTTGTTCCTGTTATCCCGTATGAAGGGTGTGTGGCTGTCTTCTTTATCTTTCTGTCTTTGCCTTGCAACCTGATATAGTTTATTTGTGCTCCTTACTGAGTCACTTTCCAGAAGTTTATACAGTATCTCCGATGCCCTATTATTTGCTACTGCAACTTCTTTTTTAGCTTCTTTGTTAGCCAACCAGTAGTCTTCCCTAGCCTGGTCAGTCTTTTCTATCTCCCACTTCTGCACTCCTTTTTTCTTTTGATAACTTCCTGGACTTCCACCACCAGCTTTCCTTATGTACCTTATTTCCATACCTGGCTCGGTCACATATCTTTTCTGTAGTCCTAACACATGCTGTTTTTTAGATGCTGCCACTCCTCTTCAACTCCACCTATTTCTTCCTCTTCATGGGGTGCTAGAGCCCTGAGTAATTCCTTGAACTGCTGTACTTTCTCTTCAGTCAACTTCCAGGTCTTCAGCCTGGTCTCTGGTGACCTTAGAGCCTTCTATGACCACTGCTTGCAGGTGATTGTGGCAACTAATGCTTTATGCTGTGGGCTGACTGTTTCACTGGGGATGACTTTGCAATCATGGATTCTACCCCAGTCCTTTTTTCCTTATTAGGAGGAAGTCTACCTGAGTTGCATGTTGGCTACTCTTGTATGTGATCTTGTGACTGCCTCTCTTTCTGAACCATGTGTTGACTACTATCAAGCCATTTGCCAGAAAAAAGTCTAGAATTGCTTCTCCTTCATTATTCCTGTTACCCCACCCATGTGGACCCAGGCAGTCTTCATATCCTGTTCTGTCTCAATATGCGCATTCAAGTCACTCATTATCAGCACCAGTTCATGTTGTCCTGCTTTATCTAGTAGGTCCTGCAATTGCTGTCAGAATGCATTCTTTTCCTCACTATCACAACCTTGCTATGGAGCATATGCTGAGATTATGAATGTTGCCCTATCATTATACTGGCATCGGATTGCCATGAGTCTGTTATAAATTCTGATAATATCCCTCACTGCCTTCTGAAGCCTCTCTCTCACCACAATTCCTACACCATTTCTAGCCTGGCCCCCGTCTGAGTAGTAGATTCTGGATCCTAAGCCAAGTGGCTTTGCTGCACTGCCCTTCCATCTCATCTCTTGGATACATAGAATATCCAGCCTCATCCATATCATCATGTCATCCACTTCCAAGCTGCATCCTGTCAATGAACCTACATTAAGTGTAGCAATTCTCAGTTTATCTTTGGCAGGTTGGTTGGTTTTAAGTCCAGCTTTCGCTCAACAGAGCTATCCCAGGTAACCCAGGCTGGGCAACTAGACACTGACCAGCCAGTAGCTTATTGGCCCAGGACTGCTGGGCTTTATGGCGAGCACACACTGGCCAATAGGGGCACATATACCCCTCCCACCGTTAGCAAGGGTCCCTGGTTTGGGTGAAAGTAGGCTGGGTCCTCAACCCACTTATCACCGGTAACTACCATGCCCATTTTTGGCGACATTAGTCAACGTGACCGAATCACATAGAGCCATATTTTACACTGTTGAGTGGCTAGCCCTGCCACGGCATGCAGTCTGTGATCCATGTTCTCCTATCTTGAGGGTACTGCGCACCACAGTAGATGCCCAAAGCGGTTGATCTGTACAATTCTTCCACCTATAGGTCACCATGTAGAGTCTGTGCTGCTGCTAACAGCTCTTAACATACAGGGATTCCCTGCCATAGAAACCTGATGTCCTGCCAGTCTACCAAAGACTCCTGTTGCTTTATAGATATGCTGAACATAACCCAAATGCTCCTTGCATAACATAGGGCATAAAGGTGCTGTTCAGGCTAACACCAGTCCAAGGAACCCAAGAGGTAATCTGTACTTTGAGGAAGGCAAAGGACTAGGGAGAAGGAAGGAGGGAGTGAATACTGCAGTAGTGAAGGCAAGGACATCTACCTTTATGGTAAGATTTTATACAACTGCACTATGTCATTACATTTACTGCTGTAGTATTCTTAACATATGGGAGAGTGCCAAAGCCCAAGAGAAAACTAGGGAGGGGGAAGGAGCAGAAGCGTCCCCTAAAAAGCCATGAATAGCAAAACCAGCCCAAGCTCTAGAGATACCATCCAGCTTGTAGTGCTTGGTAAAGATATGCACAGGTAGCTGCTTCAAGAACAGAATCAGTATCTAAGCCATTGAAAGCACAAGAAGAAGCTACAGCTCTAGTAGAATGAACCTTGACTGAAGAGGGAAGGTTCTTGCCATGAAAAGTGTAACAAAAAGAAATAGCCTTAGAAAGCCAAGAAGAAATAATTTGCTTGGATAGAGCAAGTCCCAATGATCTAGGATGAAAATAAACAAATAAATGATCCAATTTTATAATAGCCTTAGTCTTATCCAAATAAACCCTGAGCTGCCTATGGATGTCCAAAGTATCCAGCACCCTCTCACTGTCAGTTTGTGGAGAAGGGAAAAAAGTAGGCAAATTAATAGACTGATTAAGTGATAGCTCATTAACCACCTGAGGCATAAAAGAAAGGTTAGTGCACAAGAACACTCTATCCTCATGAAAGATCAAAAACTGAGGACAGGGCATAAGGGCCTGTAACTCAGACAGCCATCTCGTAGAAGTAAAAGCTAACAAAAGAACAGTCTTCCAGGAACAATTTGCAAGGAAGCTAAAACAGCAGACTCAAAAGGAGCATTAGTCAACTTCTACAAAACAAAATTAAGATCCCAGGGAGGAGGAACAGTCTTCCTGGGAGGTCTAATATTAAGGACACCTTTAAGAAATTGTTTCACTTCAATTCTAGAAGCTAAAGAATGAGAAAATGGCAGACAAGCAGAGATAGTTGATAAGTAAATAGGCCAAAACAGCATTGAGCAATTCACACAAATAAGAGAGAGCCAAAGGAACATCCACAGTAAGTGGGTCCAGGTTACAAGACAAACACCAAATAGAAACCTCTGCCACAATATTCTGACTAGGGGGGCTATAAATTGTCTGAAGAGTCACTTGATAATTGACAGCAATTTCCCATACCAGAAGTGCCAACCGGCAAAGAAGATAAGATCTCATTCTGCCCTGTTTGTTGATATACCACATCACTGTGGTGATGTCTGTGAAAACCTTGGGAGGCCCTGGAGAGAAAAGAGGATCAAAGCCTGAAGAACTAGTAGAAGAGCTCTCATCCCTTTGATATTGATGTGCTCATTCTGCTAATGAGGCGATCACATCCCCTGCACTTTTAGGGAGCCAAATGTCTGAAGCATCTGAACAATTCCTGAGAGGGAAGAGGGGGATGAAAAGGGGTCCCTGGATTCAGAGACAATTGCTGAATCCACCAGTGAAGTTCTTGTTTGAGAGAAGGAAGAATAGGAACTAAAAAGTCTAGAGGATGTGCATGTTGAAGTCATACTGACTTCAGAAACCATTGAAACTTTTTTATGTGAAGTTTGGCCAGAGGGAGCATTAGAATGGTGAATGCCATGAAACCCAGAGCTCTCAGAAACTCCCTGGTGGTAATGGAAGCCAGAAGAAGAGTGTGAAAGAAGAGTTAAGGCCTTTGGAGGGGGGGGAGCAGGGAAGCCAGCATTAGTACTGTCTGAATCCTGCAACCCAGAAAAACATGAGCCTAAGAAGGAGTCAGAGAAGACTTTTTAAATTTATAGTGAACCCCAGGCTCTGAAGTAGGGAAACAGCAAAATGAATATCTTACAAAAGGATCTCTGGAGAGGACGCCTGAATCAACAGCTCATTCAAGTAAGTTTGGATCCCTTGAAGACTGCAAAAGGCAATCACAGGAGCAGGGCATTTAGTGAACACCCTTGGTGCAGTAGAAAGGCCAAAGGGCAAAGCAGAGAACTGAAAATGCCAGGAAGCAACAGAGAAATGCAAAGACTTCTTGAAAAGAGGATGGATTGTAATATAGAGATAAGCATTCTTGAGATCCAGAGACATCATATAGGTCTGAGGGCATAAGAGAGCAAACAGAATCTGAAGGGACAACATCTGAAAGGAAGGCACTTTTTGAAAAGTGTTTAGATGAGTGAGATCTAGAATAGGTATCCAAGTGCCCTCTTTCCTGTGCCCTAGAAACAGTCTGGAATAGAACCCTTTTCTCTTGTGGGACACAGGCAGTTCTTCAATAGTACCCTGAGTCAAAAGATTTTGAAGAACCTCTGGGAAAAAGGGTAATTGTTCCTGGGGAGTCTGAGGAATAAAATAAAAGAAGGATGGGATTTCCACACCATGAAGTACCCCTGATGAATGACTGACAGAACCCAATAATCCTGAGTGATCTGAAGCCAAACAAGAAGAGAAAGGTGAAGAGCAAGAGGAATGTAGCTGGGAAGAGATAGAGAGTCATACAGCACCTGGTTTGTCTGGAAAGGAAGGCTTCATAGTCCCTGAAAATTGAGGAGCCTTAATAGGAGGTGCCCGTTTGCCACTCTTCTTACCTTTAGTAGAAGGGTGGGACTTCATACGAACAAAGGCAGGCTTAGCAAGGTAGGTAATTTCTCTGAAATTTAGGCAGAGGAAAAACAAACACAAGCTTAGGTTCCTGTAAGGGATTACCCTTATCCTGAAGGGACTTAAACAAATCAGCATCAGCTTCCCCAAACAAATCTTAGAATCCAGAGGAGCATCCATCAACTTAGCCTTAATATCATCAGGTAGAGGTTGAAGCCCTGAGCCACAAATACCTCCTCATCACTGAACTAAAAACAGCATCCCTAGAGGAGGCATCTGCTGCATCATAAATACATTTAATAGAATGACAAATGACTTGAGAGGAACTCCCTAGCAAGGAAAGAACAGAAGTTTTAACCCCAGAGTCTGGAAAATCAGAAATAAGTTGACAGACCTGAGAAAGAAGAGCCAACACATACCTAGACATATGGATCTGATAATGAATAGCCCTAAAAACTAGGGTAACAGAAATGCAAACCTTCTTACTCCGCCTTTCCGTAATTCTGCTGTCCTTGTCAGTAGGCAATAACTTGGGCAAAGGAAGCAAATGAGATGACTTATCAGAAGCTACAGACACTACAGAGTTGTTAGCAGCAGGACATTTATATAAAAATAACAATCCTCAGACACCCTATAAACCCTGTCAGGTTTCTTGGGAGCAGTGGGTAGAGAATCAGGCACATGACAGGCATTGGAAAAAGCATCCAGCAAAACAGCCAAAACAGGAGGAATAGCCTCAGGCTTAGGAGATTCTAACTGCACCAACTCATAGTACATCTTATAGATAGAGATCTGAGCAAAATGCCACTTAAAAAGCCATCATCCTAGACAGTGTGGCCCCAAAGGAAATTTCCACAAAAGGAACATCAGGACTAATAGATTTCTCCTCCTCTGATCCATAGTCCAAAGGAAAAGGAATTTGAGTAGAATAAGTCACGGATTTGTCATCAGAATCTAACTCATCTTCATTAAGCCAATGTCACAATACTATTTTAGACTTTAAATTATTTGTCAGAAAATTAAAGTTAAAGTACATTTTTCATGAAATTGCTGTTAAGAGGAAGAATAATTTTTGGATGAACAGTACTGTTAACCCCCCATTGGTCAACACACTCAATACTTTTTCTACAGTTTGTGAAAATGAAATTTATGAAGTATTTAGAGGGTCAGAAAATGAACAGAAAATCATTATAAAAATAATAACAAGAAAAGTTATAAATGTAGTAAGAGAAGTCACAATTTAACACAAATACAAGCTAAAGTGTTGGGAGAATTAAGGACTTATACAAACCTTAGATACATGAAGTGCAGGGGTCAGTGGTTATGGAAAATTCTGATTACAATGAAGCAATAGTGTTAATGTTAACTGATAAAACTAACTATAGCAAAGTGTCCAAAGACAAAGGGCAGGATTCACGAAGCCTCCGTGTAAGAGTTATAACTCTTACACGGAGGCTGCAGTTAAACGGATTGATGTCAGCATGCTCTGCATATTCATGAGAGCATGCTGAATCACACCTAAGTCTAACACGGTCCATGTAAGACAGTAGGGGGCGTGTCCGTAGGCCGAGCCCTGCAAGCGGACACGCCCCCAGAAGAGTAAAAGTGCCCAAAGTAAACACCCACGACAGAGTCCACGGAAATGTGAATAAACACAACACAACACATGCCCCCACAGACTATGAACATAAAATATATAAATGAACATGTTATATATTTTTTTTAAATTGTAAAGATGTTTGCCCGTGAGTGCGCTCGTTTGCGCGGGCGTGCCTGTAGTGCAGCTACAGTTAGCAGTCAGTGGGAAAGCATATAAGAACTAAATATGCAAAGTAAGCCAAGAAGCAATAGCGTAGCGGTAGAGAGCTGAAGAGCAGACATTCATGGTTCGAGCCCCCACAACACCAATTTTTATTTTTTAGCAAAATAAGCACGAAACAAGTCCCTGACAAACATGTACACATATAAAATCACATTTTATGTAAAATGTAATGAACTAGTCCATTTATTTTGAAGAAATGTGAGGTAACAAAACAATAAAAAATTGCCAGATGTGTCTATAGCTGAGCTACAGTTTAACAAGGTGAGTGCATCTGCCCGTAGGTGAGCAGTGGTTTAACAGGTGCAAAATGAGTGCCTGTAGCTGAGCAGTGGTTTCACACGCAGAAACTGTGTGACCCTAGCTGAGCTGAGCGTAATATGCGTGCTGACAGCCAAATGAGGCGTAAGCCAGCGCACCCCGTTTGCTCGGAGCTGCGCCCCGCGCCAACAAGCTAACCGACGGGCAATGTGTAGCAAGCTGTAAGAAACTGCCTTTACACAGACACACCCCTTAGCCTGTCTAGACAGTGATAAAATATAAAAAGCAGTAGCTAGGTTCGAACCCAGGATACCATGCACCATAGTCAAGGTACTGAACCACTAAGCTATGACAGCTGTACTCAGAAATGCAGTAATAGCAAATATATAGGAATGAATAGAAAGTGGAGCATGACAAAGCAGGTTTTGTGAAGTGGATACAATTCCAAAATGGCCAATCACAGATAAGTGCGGGAAAAACAGCATATATAAGCCCCATAGGCGGGAATACACAGCATAAACGATTGTAGAACTGACTTGCAGCCAGAATGTCAGGTGTAGGTGAGGGTAGTTGCTTTCGAGCACAGAGGTGGGGCATTGAGGAGTCCAGATACATGGTCTGGCTCCTAGTCCACAATCATGAGGCCCAACTCATGCAGGGCCAGGTCCTGTGGGGAGCATATAGGGCTGAGGCGTGGGATCGGTTGGCTCATGATCTTACCAGTGCCACAGGGATTCCAAGGACTGGTGAGCAGGTCCATCACCACCATGCGGACTTGAAGAGACGCAAGCAGGACCAATTGAATCTTTGGATACCTGAGGCCCGGCAAATGCCCAACGCCCCACTACTGAGTAAGTTACATTTAATTATGTATGTAAGAAATTAAATTAGCTGATATTATGAAGATGTGTATTCCAATATTACTTCATTTATATTACAGCTGCAGGTGTCCGTTCTGCGAACCGCAGAGCCTATGGCGATAGGCTGGTGTGGTTGCGCCACCAGGCAGGTCAGTAATCCACTCCCAGTAACTGTAAAGAAATATAAAAGTATGACAGTTAGCAAAATAGTGCAGTGTAGTCACTAAGTAATAAAATGTGCAAGTAACAGTGTAAAAGTGTTTGCAAGTATTGCTTGATTACAAAAGTGTGTTGCAGTCTGAAATCCAAACAGAAAAATGAAAATGTCTGAAATAAAGTCTGAAATAAAGATGCCCCACCTATAATATCATAGTGCACAACCTGCAGCAGGCTGAAAAGTACAGCTGCAGAAGATGAGCAACTCTCATGCGTGAAATATATCCCTGTTGAAATACTGAAACATGACAGAAGTGAGACTGCTGGAAAGGATTGTAATAACTACATGTCAATAAAGCCTAGAAGTAAGTACCATCCTGAATAGTAAAATGAAAACAAGTGAGAGGGTGTGAGAAAGAGTTATGAATCCACCAATAAAGTAGTAATAACCCCTGTATAAAGTATACTGCAGTCAGTACAGAATGAAATGAATGTGATAAGTAGAACCAAACTGCGAAATGTGTCCAAAGTGTTGCTGCAGCTGGAATGTGTATCCCAAAATCTGGATATGTTGCTCTCAGTCTGCAATATGCAGATAGTATGATTGTCTGAAATATCAAACATCCACAGTTGTCTATAGCTATATAAAGCAAATGTAGCAGGATGATGTAGCTGAACAAAGCCAGATATGAACGTGTATGAATAACAATAAAATGTATATTGATGTAGCAGTAATAGTCCTATCACCAAACTGAAGTAGTTATCATATAGGAAACTGTAGTTAGAACATTAGTGTGTATATATCTGTAGCTATTAGAAATGTACAGCATATGTATTGGTATTCAAAGGTGTTAATAATATTTTCTTCACCCCACCCTATAACCACATATAATCCATTCCACGTGAAAATGGTATGTGCAACCACAATTAACACCCCTGGACATTTGTCCTGATGGGTCATAAATATTTGCATGTCCGTTGATGCATCTGCCCTGTTCATACATCCAAACCTGATGGCCTGTTGCCATCAATCAACCCTGCATGTTGTTGGACTGTGTATTGCTGTTCAAATTATGCATGTGTTATGCTTGCTGTTCAATGGTGTGAATATCTGGGTGTTTGGTTAATGGGAATACTAATGCATGCTGTTACAACTAATTGCGAATGGTATTGTATGTTACTAACCCAAACTGTCATGACATAATGCAAAACATAGAACGACAGGGAAGGCGGGTTCCAGCGGTCCCACCTTTCCCACCTCAGCTGGCGAGTGCACCTGGCACTAGTGCCCAGTTTGGACCCTCCTCCGGTGGCCCTGTGCCACCTGTGGGTGGAAGCGCTGTAGGGGATGGGGCCCGTCCCCCTTCTGCAAGCGTGGCCGGAGGAGAACCACCACTCACCCTCTGTAGCGTCTGGACTGTGGTGCATAGGGAGATCTGGGACTCTGTTCTTGAGCCCCTACACCAGCTTGAGGCACAGGTGGAACAACTTACAGGCATGCCTGTTGCCCGGCCTACACAGCCCCCAGCACAGCCGCATCCTGGGCAATGAAGGAACAGTGGCAACTGCCCATGGGTGGGGATATCAGTTCCACTGTTGCCATCTGTGGCTCATGGGCTCTGGATATCCAAACCTCCGTCCCCGTCAATTGTGTAACCACCCCACACGTGTCATACACTGCCCCTGTATGCATCTTGTTTGTCTTGTCTGTTGACCTGCCCAACCTACCTCCCCAGCTATACCGACTTCCTTCACCTGACATACCACTCTCACCTGAAAAAAAAAAAGGGCACTCTGTACCCACAAAAAAATTACGCCCCATACATAGCTGCCCATTCCACACATATATCTACCAGACATGGAAACTATCAATTACAATTGGCTGTACAACAAGTATTATTGTTGTCCTTACACCTCTCTCAGGGGTGGAAGGTATCAAATGTCACACCAAATTACAAACATATGCACAGCTGTTGCTGATGAAGAAATGGGCAGCTATGGGCCTTACCTACATCCCTCCTGCAAAACCCAAGCTTGTTTCCCTACTGTCTTACCCTCTTTGTGACCCCTTTTTCACCACTTTCCTGTCTCCCCATTTTCATTTCTTTCAAAGAAAATAGCACGGGTGTGCGCAAGAGTAAGCACGTTTAAGCGGTTGTAAGCGGGTGTGCGCGTGTGTGCGCGTTGCTAAATGCCATTGCACATGCGTGAGCTCCGCGCAAACCAGCGCTAACCCGGTTACAACTGCTTAAAAGTGCCTTAGTCACTCTGATTGACAGGTCCTGTAGTCAGTTCAAAAGCAAAATAAACTCCCACTGTCGGTCCCGAACCCAGGAAACAGTAGTCTGCATGACTTACCACTAAGCCATGACTGTTATACAAGAACATTGTGCTAAAATAAATATATCATGTAATAGTAGGAATGAATGCAAAGAGAATATAGGATGTGTAGTACACAAAGCATATCATTTAGAATTACTGTCAAAACTAGTGGATTTCCATAATAGGAGTGTGTGAACAGAAACAGCCATGCTAGTTGGTAGCTAGTAGGTAATAATGTCACTGTAGCACCTTGCAAGCCACACACATACTCACAGCAGGATAATCACTGCCCATACCCCACAACCTCTTACAGGAACACATCCGGACCAAGTAATAAAATATGTGGAGCAAAGGCCCAAAACCAGGGACACATTACAAATAATGTTACAACAAACTCAGACAGTTCAGAGAGTAACAGGTTCTGCATTTTGTGGGATGTTTGGAAGGGTATGAAGTCTGAAACTTGAATGTTTGTCACTATATTCTGGCTTGAGCCCAGAGTGATTTGCCAGAAAAAGCTGTGCATGAGATATTGACCAAAATATGAGGCAGAAATGTGGACAACCTGTAAATATTTGTACACATGAGAGGTCTGACACCACCATATTTGAATAGTTAAGAGCCTAGACATAGCAACAGTGAATGAGTTACAGGGATGCCCCACAGACTCCATGTGAAATGTACAAACAGTAGGCAGAAAGGTGTAACAACACATGCAATGGTAACTATGGAGTCCTGAAAGTATTCACCACTTGCATGACAGAATAAGTGTAGTAATACATATGCTCATGCTAACCCACAGTCACAACTGCAACATACCAGACAATTTAATGGGTGTACCCCACTGATATGTACCATTCCATGAGACAGATAACAGATGAACCTGAGAGTCTCTGGGGCCTGCTTAGCAGCATACTCAAATACCCTAATAGATGTCAAGGCCCACACCATGGCCAGACCACACTGCATGCTGTAACACCCTAGCAGATGTAGCAAGCATTCCAAGGTGTGAATGTACATGGAAAATAGGAAAGCCACAGCAGCACACTACAGTCAGGACACCTAGCAGGCATACATGTAGTGACTGTAAAGGGCAAATATTGAAGCCTTAGCAAAAAAGTGCAAGCAAAATTGCAAGGAAAGCACATACACACACACATTAACAGTAGTAGTAGTTGTAGGTGTCAGTGTACATACACAGTTAATACAGGAAACTGGAGAAATGAATGGAGGAATGTTAATCTACAACACAGCTGGAAATATGAGAGAGATACCAACCTTTACACTCACAGAACATTGTCCACAGCATACCAGCATGGTCCCTGCCCTTAAAATCTGAAAGGGCTACACCTATCTCACATACCTTTTTATAGCACTGTTCTGAAATCACAGTGAGAACTGCAATCAGTACACAACTGGCTGCATGCAATTAGCAAATGCTGGCTAACAATTGGTGCAGAGGCCATCACATGATCATATGCAGATACCTACAAAAGTATGCTGTACTCCCAGTCCACACATGCAATACTTTCATTGCACCCTGAGGAGGACGTGAGAGACAGACAGAGAGAGAGAGACAGAGACAGAGACAGAGAAAATTGAAATTAAGCAGACACAAACAAAACTGTTCAGCAACAGCCACCTGAAAGCTGACAACTGGCAAGTGGAGCAGCAGGACAGAAAACCAGATGGCAACACAAGCAGCTGTGACAAACACAGGTAATGTAAAGTAATACTATAAAGGTCTACATACTGTGAACCCTCCATATGTGTCATTGGTCTGTATCCATATTTATATGAAGATGTGTAAAGGGCAGGGGACATACAGTAACTATCAGTGAAGGCTGTGCATACATTTGTATGTGAGAGCATCTATGTGCACATATCAATGTAGGTTGACTGTAGGTTGTAGTGCAATGTACAAAGTAGGTTTCACAGTTATGTATGTTTAGCAGTATGTTAGTGTGTGTATACAGTATGGTAGACAAACATGTTGATATACCTGTCTATCATATGGATACGTATGGATGTCAAAATATGTATATATATATATATATATATATATATATATATATATATATATATATATATATATATAAATATATATGATATGCATATATGTATACATACATAGAGAGAGATGTAGGAATACATAGACAGATGTAGATAGATAGAATATGTACAAACATATTTATGTAATACACACATACAGATATAGATATATGTAGATACATATACATAGACAGACTGATCTGACTATCTACAGGTATGACTGTATATGATGACCTCAACACCCCCGTCCCACCCCTCTGTCACTCTCACCCTCTGTGTGTACCCCCTCTCCATATCTATGGCAATATATGTACATCAATATATGTATGTGTATATGTATACAGACATATATATACATATATATATATATATATATATATATATATATATATATATATATACATATAGATATATATATACATATATATATATATATATATATATATATATATATATATATATATATATATATATACAGAGAGAGAGAGAGAGAGATGTATATATATTCTGAGTGAGGCACATGTGTACAGATGCATTGCAACAGGTGCCTGGTGACAAAGGCATGGAGTGAACACCAGTGTCAAAACCGGAGTACTATACCCCATTTCAAATCACCTACACCAGTAACCACCAGATATGTGATTGGCTGCCCACCACTGCATGTGTCAGGGGTGAACAGGGTCATAAATGTGTACAATAGTGCCCCCAATGATATTCACAGTGGCATACTATTCCTGGAATACCTGCACATGGTATGTGTCAGCAGACATGGTGTGTCAGCTATGGACATGTAGGTCAGTGTACCCCTCCACACCACATAATGGATGCCATGTTATGGACCTCACATGACAGCTGCAGATATGGAGAAGGACACAGTGACATGTACAACACTGTGACAATGCACTCAAACACATTACCAATGCACAGTGACTGACAACACCACAGAGTACACACATACTACCCACATAGAGGTTACCACTCCCGGATTTACATACGTAAGTCACAGCCATGACAGATGTCCAACAACCATAGTAACACCTCACACCATCCACAACCTAAATGACTGCTGTGTGTCATCCATGCCACTGCAATAGAGAGCACATTTGTAGGTAAAAGTTCCTACCCACAGATAAGACATACCCTGCAATAAACCACACAGTGTTAAGAAGCAAGACTCCCCATGAGTACATGTCACACATACCCCTGCTGAATGTTAGTCAGATAGGTAATATGCCATATGAGTCACCCTGTGTAACTGTGTGACAGCAGCAGGTAGCATCACACCACATGTGTCACAATGGTCAGGGTAGCAGAACAGTATGCTGCTGTAGTCCCAGGTGCAATAGCATATTGTATAGTATTTTATTGTAATGTAATGTATTGTGTTGTATTGTATTGGTATGTTGAGGTGCCTCCTGTGTGGAGTGGAACCACTGGTGCTGTGCGCCAGTGTACAGGTACATATCCTGTAGTCAGGCTAGTGTTACATAGCACTTCTATATGTGTGTTTAGCTCCTGTCAGAGTTTATGTAGCATGCAACTGGGGATACCATCAGGTCCCAGTCATGTTGTGTATTCTGCTTTCATGAGGGCGGCTCTCACCTGGACATCTGTGATGACAGGGAGATTACAGTCAGCTGGGATAACTATGTCTTATTTTGGGGGAGAGGGCGGGGTGACACCTGCACTGAACCTGTCTGCCACAATGTTGTCAATATCTGTGGTTTCAGTGAAATATTTGTTGTTGTGTACTAACTATGGGCATAGAGGATGGATTCTGACCAGGTTGCTAACACAACTGAAGAAGGCCTTCTGGTTATCTGTAGTGTCCCTCTTGATTTCCCTCTCAAGGTTGCCCATGGATGTTTATATGATGGAAAATAGATCCTTACTAGTGCTGCTTAGACATGCCTTCCCTTTATGGAATTATGCTCTGTCTTGAAGTAGCTTCCATCTTTTGTAATACAATCTGTCTATGGCTGGGGTCCACCAGACAGGATGCTGTCCCTTTGTGGAGAGTGTCTTGGTCATATATGGGATTGCATGATCCATGCATTCTCGGAGATGTCTGTAGAAAGCATTTGTGTAGGGGTCAGCATTGTGGGTTGTGTCTGCCACTGGCCCAGTGGGCTGAAAGGATACCATGTCACTGTTACAAAGTGTAAAGTTTGCATCTGCAATGTTATTCACTATAGTCGTTTGTGCTGGTGGTGGAGGTGGGATATGTATATCCAGGGCAATTAGTGTGTGGTCAGCTCACAATAGTTGATGATGTAGGCCATACAGTACCTAGATACAAACCCCCAGAGTGAGGAGGTGCTCTGGACCTGAATCAGTGTTCTGACTGCTGGGGTTTGGTAGTATGTCATATGGAGTGTGCCAGGTACTGTTGCACAGTTGCTGGCTGAGCACTGATACCTGGCCATTTACATGTGTATCCACCAATAGACAGACAGATGCTATATATGTGAGATATGTTGTATCATAACAGTCGAGTAGCATGTGTAGTATGTGTGCCAAACTATGCTGACATATATTGCTGATATCAGGTTACTTTCTTTTTCAGGTACATGGCTCACCCGTGAAATCCCGCTTACTCCACAGCTGAGGATGAGGAGATACACCAGAGCCTGGTGCGGGATTATGCAATACTCTTTTCCTGCACCAGCCAGAATCAGCAGGAGAAGGCTGCACTGTGGCAAGACCTGGTCCGTTGGGTAAATGACATAGGCACGCATAATAGGACATATGAGCAGGTACGACATCACTGCAGTGATTTAATCAGAAATGTCCATCAGCGTGCATCGGATATCCACAGGCAACAGGTTGCCACAGGTGGTGGGGTGGCTACACATCCCCCACTCACCAGACTGGAGGGACTACTCATGAGTGTAGTGGCTCCAGTCCACCAGCAACAACAACAGCAGCAGGCATGCATTATGATGGAGGCTGGAGCCACGCAGCAGCATGACAGTGAGTGTGCAGGTAATATGCCATATGTATAGTTGACTGTTGTGTACACTGGTAGTTAATGCATGTGTGAGGTGTGTCCTTGGTTTGTAGCTGTCACCATAGTATTTAATGTGCAAGTGTGATATCCTCAATATTAGCAGCTGACCTGTGAAAGGCGACTGTTGTACTACTGACCTGTATCATACTCAGTAACAATGGCACAGTTGTGCCCACTGACATTAGTTTCTTCACATCTGCAGGTCCCTCCGGTGTAACAGCAATGCAGCCTATCCATGCTGGTGAGTGTGTATTAACAATACCTGTAATAGTCTTGATAGTAATAGTAATATTAGGCTCACTTAGTAGTGCTCTTTGTATGCATGTAGGTGTGTCTGTGTCTGTGTGTTGATATCACGCATACTGAGTAGTGTACAATTGTGTGCAACTGTGTGCATGTGTACATGTGCATGTGTGCATGTGTGCACCTGTGCATGTGTGCATGTGTGCATGTGTGCACCTGAGCATGTGTGCATGTGTGCACCTGTGCACGTGTGCATGTGCGCATGTGTGCATGTGTGCATGTGTGCACCTGTGCATGTGTGCATGTGTACACGGGTGCACCTGTGCTCGTGTGCATGTGCGCATGTGCGCATGTGTGCATGTGCGCATGTGTGCATGTGTGCACCTGTGCATGTGTGCATGTGTGCATGTGTGCACCTGTGTACGTGTGCATGTGTGCACCTGTGCATGTGTGCATGTGTGCACCTGTGCATGTGCGCATGTGTGCATAAAGCATGTGCGCATGTGTGCATGTGTGCACCTGTGCACCTGTGCATGTGTGCACCTGTGCATGTGTGCATGTGTGCACCTGTGCATGTGTGCATGTGTGCACCTGTGCATGTGTGCATGTGTGCATGTGCGCATGTGTGCATGCCTGGACCTGTGCATGTGTGGATGTGTGCATCACTGGTAATGTGTAAACATTGTAAACTGTGTTTCCTGTTTCCCTCCCACAGGTTCTGGTGCTGCTCTGATGTCATGCAGCAGGGAACCTGAATCAGGTGCCATGGGTACTGATAATGATGACATCTGTGTAATGGCACAGGAAGATACGCCAGGGTCCGCCATTGGTCAGCCGATTGACAGTACACAGCTGTCGACCCCATCAATGTGCACAGTTATCCTGCCAATACACCCTTTGTCATCAATGTCCCTAGGTGATGGCCATCATACAGTGGGCATTGACCAGGGTAATGTGGTATCTGTGGCACATGCCTCCCCACACAGCAGCCATGGGCATGGCCCAGAGATGGTACCACACAGACAGATGTCCAGGGGTTCTCGTGGGAGCATCCGTGAGCACACTGCCCCTGTCAGATGTGCCCACAGAGGACTTACAACCTCAGCTATGTTTCGGGCTGTCATGCAGGCACAGTCACGTATGGAACGGTACACCAGACAGGGTCTGAGGGAGCTGACAGCATGTCGCACAGCCATGACTGACAGTATGCGTGACATTGCGGCTGCCATCCGTAATTTCAACGATGTCATAGACAGACGTTGTGGGGCCATATTAGACTGGTTCCACAACTACACGTCCATGATCCAGTACGTTGGTGGACAGTTGAGACATTGACGTGGGCGTATGCCAGCAACAGCAGCAGCTGGCAGTCATCGCGGATGACAACAGGGCCGCGGCCGTCCCCATAGTGCCAGCAGCAGCCCCAGAATTGCTGGGTCTGTGCTGTCATCAGACCGCCCCAGGAGACCATGTGCACGTGGCTCTTGCCAGGCCTGACAGGGATCTGTGTCCAGTCAAAGAACACCTGCTTCTGATGACAGTACCCAGTCTGGGTTGGTACTGGATACGGTCCGTAGCACCCCTGCAAGGCACAGGTACCGTGTCCATGGCCAGAGACACTGATCTGTATGACCTGGCAGGTACAGTCTGTGGCTGTCCACAAACACCAGTATATGGCAGCCATGAGGTGGAACTGTGTGCATCCATATACACATGCGAATTGACAACACCTAGGGCTACCGCATACATGCACACACTGCATCAACATTGCCCCACCTTGTACTGCTGTCCCTCACCAACACACATACACATACATGTCAATAGGTGGTATCGGTGGTTGACTCAGGCATACCAAGTTCATACCCTGTGCATATGATGAAACTGTGCCACCTCCTGCAATCTGTAACATCAGTGCAGGTACAGGTTAATATGTTGCTGATGCACAGGGTGACTACATAGACGTGTAGTAATAGTATCATGTTGTTAACAGCACTGTGTGCTGAAATAATTGTGGGTATATCACAGCATGCCTGATGCAGTAAGGGTGTGATTGTCATGTACTGTTGTCTACATCCATGGTAAGTACCATGGTGTATCATCTGCACATGTTGGCATACTGGTGGTAAGGATGTCAACAGAAGGCTACATACATAGGTAGCACAGGGGATAAGGTAATGAATGTATTAATACGCAATGATGGACATGTAAACTGCAAGTGGCATGTTGCTCACACTGGACTCTGCAATGCGGATGTTTGAGGATGTTGATATGTGTGCAGTACTACACAACTGGTACAGGACACACAGGAGCACCCTAGCACTGCAAGCTCACATCTCATACCATGCTAGACAGCCCCAACACACAAAACTAACTGTCACAGGAGGGAGAGTCCCCATACATGTCAGGGATACTATGGTGGCAGGCCAGGTAACACACATCCTACTATGTATGGAACCACTGAGTGAAGGCTCAGTGTCTGTTATTTGACATGTGTATTACTGCAGGTATGAGCACATGGGTTTCCATCCAGTTATTGTACATCCTGACAGTGCATGGTCTGTACACTTGTGTGCACTGAGACTGGACCCTAGCCATCTGACCTGTGTATTTCCATGTACATGTGCATAGTGCCTTCCTATTTGCAGTGTTACGTACTGGAAGTGGTACAGCTTGTTTGTTGTACAATGGACTACATGCAGCCCTGCTTACTGTAGCTTTGTTTTCATGAATGTTTGCTTGCAATTACCCTGGAATACTGATCCCACCTGCAATGCATAGTTACAGAGCTTCTGTGGACTCCTAGTGACATCTGCATAGCTTACTATATGTATGGCCATGTCTCACTTGACAGAATGTCACTGTTTGTCCTGTTCACATGTACGTTGCCTGTGACACATTGCATATGACTTACCTGGCATTGTCCACGTGAGCAGTCATATATGCTACTGCTAACTAATCACAGGCACTACACCCTCACATATTCATATTCTGTTGAACCACCTGCTTCGCTAGGGATGGCTTGCACCTGTCACCCCTGGGCTTTCAGATATTGGCAAAGGCTCTTGCTACCCCCATAGTGCCTATGTTAGGCAAGGCTCAAATGACAAACCCACCTTCATAGGTATCACAAGGGATAAGAAACTAAGAGTAATGCTACCGAACGCCAGAAGTCTAAACCTCAAGATGCATGCACCCGAAACTCTCCATGGCATGGAGAACATCGATATCTGTGCAGTAACAGATGCCTGGTTCAGGGCTACTGAGAGCACCCCAGCACTACCAGGTTATACCTCATACCATGCTTTTCAGCCCCAAAACTTGGATCGAACCACAAATAGAGGGGGAGTATTGATATTCATCAAAGATACCCACACCTCCAGGTTGGTGGCAAAGCACCAAGCATCAGAGACTATCCATGTGAACCTAACAATGGGTGAAACTGCCTTCCAGGTTATAGCCTGCTACAGACCACCCTCCCAAACCCAAAAACTGCACTTGGCCGTCCTGTGAACAGTGGAAATATGAAGGTCTCTCCAAGCACCATTATATTGGGCGACGTCAACTACCCAAACATGGACTGGGAGCATGACTCTAGCTCCAACACCCTAGGCCAAAGATTCCTAGAATATATGAGCTCAAATGCTATGGAACAACTTGTTACCACTCCCACAAGAAGGGGAAACATACTGGACCTGATCATCACCAACATGGGGACTCTATGCTCCAGACCAGAAGTGTATCCCTCACTGGTAAGATCAGACCATAAACTAATCTCACTGGATATTCACATCCCGACCCCACCCCCTGCCCAGAACACCACAGTGAACAACTTCTCTAAAGCAAATTCACACTCCTCAAAACTGAGGTGGAAACCTTCAAAGCCCCCGAGCCTGTGGAAACTACAGACCAGACCGCAGATTCCGCTATAAACGCATTCTATGGACACCTTCAGGAATGCATGGATCATGTGATCCCGAATAAAACCAAGACCCATTCCTCCAAAGGCAGACGTCCTGTCTGGTGGACCCCAGCCATAAACAAACTACACAATAGAAGGAGGAAGCTACTAAATGATACAGCAAAATCCCAAAAGGGAAGGCATCACTGATCAGTATTAGCAAATAACTACAGGCACTCATAAGATTGTCTAAGGCCAGCTTTGAGAGAAATTGCACAGGACACTAAGGATAATCACAAGGCTTTCTTTAGTTATGTTAGGAACCTGGGTGGTAATTCCCAGATATGCTCAGAGGTAGTCCAAAATGTCAATAGAAACACCAAACCCACAGACATTGCCAACATTCTAGCTGACAGGTTCAGTGCAAACTTCTCACCCTCCACACCGAAAGGGCAAATATGTATCCCAGCAGAGTGCTGCCCCCCTGACATCTCAGATGCTCAGGTAAGAGCCACCCTCTCCAAAGCAATACACACTGCATCAATGGGACCAGACAGTGTCCCAGGCTGTGTCCTACATGACCTCCAAGACGTGCTACAACCAAACATAAAACTACTGTTCAATCCCAGCCTTACTACAGAATATGTGTCCAAAGTGTGGCGTACAGCAACAGTGGTCCCTCTACAGAAAGGTGGTGCCTCAACGGATCCTGGACACTATCGCCCCATAAGCCACACTAGCTTGGTCTGCAGAGCAATGGAAAGGATCATCATGGACCACATAAATATAGATATTGGGGACCTACAGACACTGGTTCATACCCAGTTTGGCTTTGTTAAGGGCAGATCCTGCTTCTCAAACCTGGTTGATTTCTTTGAAAGAGTCACCAAGGCCATTGACAAGGGGAAGGTGGTCCACACAGCCTACCTGGACCTCGCAAAAGCCTTCAATACAATACCCCACTCGGGCATTCTAGAGAAGCTCACCAGCTTAAATATAAACCCCTATGTCACTAGATGGATTGCACACTGGCTCAAGGACAGAACCCACATGGTTAGAATTGCTGGAGCCATGCCAGACTCAAAACCAGTTACAAGTGGTGTCCCACAAGGCTCAGTCCTGGGACCTCTCTTGTTTGGTATATATTTATCGGAGGTACAGGCCAACACGGAAGGACTGTGGCTGACCAGATATGCAGATGACTGCAAACTGGCCGCCATAATCTACTCTCCAGCCAACACAAGCATCTTCCAAAGGGGCCTCATAGAAACAGACAACTTGTGCCAGAGCCATGGCCTCCAGCTGAATGCAAAAATGTGTATAGTCATCCCCTTTGGCAAAAACAAAGTGCCCACAAAGTACCACATAGGTGGTACTCCATTACGTACAGAAGAAGTAATTAGGGACCTGGGGACCCAAGTTGATAGCAATCTCTCATTTGACAACCACGTGGCCAAAGTGGTTAGAAAGACATTGTATATAGCCCACCCCATCATGAAGGGATTCACATCTACATCAGGGGAGGACATCGTGCCTCTTTACTCATCCCTCATCAGGCCCATAATTGAGTACAATCCCCCTGTTGGGATGTACCTTACCAGACGCCTGCAGGAACTGGAAAGACCCCACAAGTACCTCACCAAAAGGATCAAAGGGCTCAAACAGATGCCATATGCTGACCGGTTAAAGAAACCCCAGCTCTACTCAGTGGCATGCCGCCTGTTCAGAGGCGATCTGTGCCTAATGTATAACGCCATGTCAAACCCAGAATTAATGGGCATGCTGCACCTGAGAATATCCAAATCCTGTCGGGCTACACGCTTGAGAGACCTGAACCTCAGCACTGAAATAAATAGGACATGCTGGAGGGAGAGATTCATAACCCAGAGGCTCACTTCACTCTGGATTAAAATCCCAGTCCAGGTTAGGCAGAGTCCCTTATTGACTCTCTTCAAGAGGAATCTTGATGAGTGGATGGGACATTGTAGGTTTACCCCGGGTATCACTTCTGTGTCACTGTTAGACAGAGGCACAGTATACTAACCTTGGAAAAGGGCATGGCAAGATATATTTACAATGGATGGCGACAGCCAAACACATTCTGGCTAGGTTCTTAAATGCCCTAGGGCAGATAGCCTAGTATGACGCTTTGAACCTATGAACCTATGTACCTTGTTCCCCATTGGCCCTATGTGCTGTTAATCACCATGGTAATCACAATACTATGGTAGCATGTGCAAAGGTCAGTTGTCAGTCACCTCTATGGTACAGTTGTGGAATATGTGGGTCATGTGGCAATGTCACAGCTGCCACATGTACACAGTCAACCCTCTCCCCTACACATAGACATACAACACATGTATGAGATGGAACCACATAGCCAAACTGGGGACTAAGCACTCTGAACCCAGTACTGGCATAACCTGTCAGGTGGCATGCAATACTACAGTGACTACAATACCAGTCTGATGTAGACCTACACTGACAGCAATACAAGCACGTGAACACACTGGGCCATTCGTGGAGCCTTAGAATAGCATCCTGCCTGAGCTGCACACACCTCTGCAGCTGGCACACAGGCATACGTTATGCCTGAGCACATCACACATAACACATAGCACACAAATCCTGTGTGCCAAACAGTCACAGCCTGTACGGCTAGACAACACACCTGCCACAGTTGTGTTAGCTACCTTTATTGTCAGGTACAGTGTGGTCATGCTCACCAGGCTGGACAAGGTGAAGGTCACAGTGATATGCCCGTGGGGCACTATGGTCCACCACATAACACAAGCATACAGGTCAGTCAGAGGCATGGACACATATGACTCAGTCATGGTCCATACCACATACCTTCTCCTGCTGTACTTGTAGGGTGCTGACATCATCAGTGTTTAGAAAGGGGAATGTGCATCCTGTAGTCTGTTCTCTTAGTTGCCAAAAGGGACATTTCCCTCACACAAAATTGCACGCACACTAACCCCCCCTCATCCAAACACACACACTTGCAGGATTCAAACCCCTACCTGACTATGCTATGACACGTGAAACGAACGCATTAGCGGAGCGCGCTATTTGCATTACTGCGAGGTTTCCCTTCTCCTGCTGTACTTGTAGGGTGCTGACATCATCAGTGTTTAGAAAGGGGAATGTGCATCCTGTAGTCTGTTCTCCTAGTTGCCAAAAGGGACATTTCCCTCACACAAAATTGCACACACACTAACCCCCCCCTCATCCAAACACACACACTTGCAGGATTCAAACCCCTACCTGACTATGTTATGACACGCGAAACGGACGCATTAGCGGAGCGCGGTATTTGCATTACTGGGAGGTTTCCCTTCTCCTGCTGTACTTGTAGGGTGCTGACATCATCAGTGTTTAGAAAGGGGAATGTGCATCCTGTAGTGTGTTTTCCCGGTTGCCAAAAGGGACATTTCCCTCCCACAGACTTGCACACACACCAACCCCATTCACACACACTGAGCATTTGCAGAATTCAAACTCCTACCTAACTATGTTATGACACTTGAGATGGATGCATTAGCGGAGCGTGCTATTCACATTACTGGGAGGTTTCCCTTCTCCTGCTGTACTTATAGGGTGCTGACATCATCAGTGTTTAGAAAGGGGAATGTGCATCCTGTGGGGAGGCAGATGCCATGCACACTCTGGCTAAGCTGTCATTCCCTAGGGCAAACAGCCTAGTGTTGACCTCTACACCCATATGTTTAATTGTCAAATGCACATTATTTGTTGCTGATAGACTGTTTGCAGGTCTTTATTGCCATAGCATTCCCTGTTTGTATGAACAACTTGTGTATCTGTGGAAGATGCTTGCATATGGGAGGGATCCACTATATCACATATGTCTCTGTAGTCATTTAACTGTGTGCACTGGGCAGATTGCTGTAATGTGGTTGGTTCCTGGAATAACACGTACAAATACCAGATATGTGTGGCCAACTGCTAAACTGAGATTTGGCCTAAGTGTGTGAGCATGCCCAGTTCAGCCTTCCCATGGCATGTTGTCTGACATATGTCTCATTTATCAAAGTGTGTGAGCATGCCCAGTATGAGCTTTCCATATGTTGAACTCTGCAGCCCACCACATTTGTGGATGAGTGTGAACTTCAACAACTATCTCCCGTTTATGGTTGTGTGTTGTGTGTCATGTTGTGTAGTTACTGTCCAACTGCTTTGTGTGTGAACAAAACAGGGATTATACTGTGCCTGCAGGGTTTGCATGGGATACTTTGCATACAGTTGTCAACATCCTTTCACACTGACCTAACACTGTAGTACTGTATAGTGTACTGGTTCAGTACTTTGACTGTGGTGGACAGTATCCTGGGCTTTAGTCCTATCACTGCTTTACATTTCCATAGTGCGCACAACAGCCTGGTTAGGGGCCAGTTGTGCACATCTGACCATGTTGCATTATGTTCAGATATGAACTACTTAAACCAGGCTTGTCCAACATTGGTAGTGTATTCCACAACACAGGTGTACATTTGCAAACACTAGCGATGTGCCCTAGGCCATTTCTAATGCTAGTCAGAGAGTGTGTTTGTCCTTTGACACACATTGTAAGTGGAGTCTGCCATGACATATGTCATGGTTAGTATACTGTACCTCTGTCTACCTGTGACATAACAGTGATACTCAGGGTAAACCTACCATCTCCCATCCACTCATCAAGATTCCTCTTGAGGAGAATCAATGAGTGACTCTATGGATAACCTGTACTGGGAGTTTACTCATGGGTGGGGGTGGCTTCTGTGTTATGGATCATGCAGTACAGCTTGTCCTATGTAAGTCAGTGCTGGGGTTCAGGTCTCTCATGTGCATAGCTCACCACTGTCATTCAGATTGTACAAGGTGCAGCATATTTATTGATACCAGCTTGGACATGGCTTTATACATCAGGCACAGCTTGCCTCTGGGTGGGCAGTATGGCAGTATTTGTAGCTGCAGTTTGTTTAATCAGGCAACACATGACATCTGTGCAAGCTCTTTGATACTCCTGGTGAGGTACTGTTGGGGACTTTACAGTTGATGGAGGTGTCTGCTGAGGTACATCCCACAGGGGCTATTGTAGTCAATTGTAACGCTGATGAAGGATGACTGCAGAGCCACAATGACCTCCCCTTATCTAGATCTGATAACCTTCATGATTAGTTGGGTATATGGTATGTTTCTGTAAACACTACAGCCACATGTTTGTCCAATGCAGGATATCTATCACCTTGTGTCCCCAGGTCCCTCATTACATGTTAAGTATGTAATAGGTTAACACCTATGTGGTAATTGGTGGGCACTTACTGTATATCCACGGGGGTTGACTATACACTTTTCTGCAATTAGCTTGCTGACATGGCTATGGCACCAGTTGTCTGTTTCTATGTGGCCATTTTGTGGGATGCTGGTGTCAGCTGGAGGGTCATATATGGTGAGCAGTTTGTAGTCCTCTGCAAACATGTTCAGACACAGTCCTTCCATGTTGGCCTGTACCTATGGGACATATATACCAGACGAGGGAGATCCCAGGACCAAGCCTTGTGGGATGCCAGTTATATCTGGTTTGTAGTCTGACATGGCTGCAGCATGTCTGACCATGTCTGTTCTGTCCTTGGTCTGGTTTGCAACCCCTCTACTGACATAGGGGTTTATATTTAAGCTGGTGAGCATATCTATAATGAACACGTAGGGTATTGTATAGAAGCCTTTGCAAGGCCCAGCTACGCTGTGTGGACCACATTGCCCTCATCAATGACCTTAATAACTGTTTCAAATGAGTCAGACATGTTTAGGGGCAGGATCTGCACTTAAGAAAGCCACACTGGGTAGGGTCCGGTGTCAGTAGGTCCCCAATATCTTTATGTCTGCAGTACATGCTGATCCTTTCCATAGCTGTGCAGACCGAGCTTCTCAGGATTCTGGGGTGGTAGTTTTCAGTATCCATTCAGGCAACACCTTTGTTGAGAAGGACCACTGTTGTTGTACACTGCTCTTTGAGTACATATCCTGTGGTAAGGCTGACATTGAGCAGTAGTGTGATTTGGCATTCCATTCGTCTTGGAGTCCATGTTGGACTCAGCCCAGGACACCATCTCATACCATTGCTGCTGTGTGTTTTTCTTTGTAGATGCTGGCTGCTACCTCAGCATCTGCAATGTCAGGGAGCCAGCAGTCTGCTGGGATAGATATTTTGCATTCTGGGGGGGGGGGTTGCACTGCACCTGTGAGGATGTATGTTGGCAATATGTGTGTGTGTGTTTGGTATGTTGTTTGTAATATTTGTGTGATTCAGACCATATCTGTGAATTCCCAACACGATTCCTACCATCAGTTGTGGAAGCCTTGGGATTATCCTTAGTGTCCTGTACAATTTGTATCTTTATAGGTTCATAGGTTCATACTAGGCTATCCACCCTAGGGCATTTGTTAGCCTAGCCAGAGTGTGTGTGGTTTTCGCCACCCCTTGCTATGTGAATATTATGGCCATTTATGATTTGCTTTGCTGTGCCTCTGTCTGGACGTGACACAGTGAAGACCCCCAGTGTAACTCTACAGTCATCCATCCACTTGGCAAGATTCATGTTGAAGAGTGTCAGTGAGGGGCTCTGCCTAACATGGAGTAGGATTCTGTTCCAGGGTGTGGGGAGCCTCTGGGTTATGTATCTGTCCCTCCAGCACATCCTATTCCATTATGTGTTGAGGTTGACATCTCTCACTCTCACAGCTCCAATGGCTTTGAGTTTTCTGGGGTAGAGCATGTCCATTACTCCTGTGTTGGACATGGCCTTGTACAACAGGCATGCAATGCCTCTGTGTAGGGAGCATGTGACTGCATTCAGCTGGGGTGTCTACAGCCAGGCAGCATATGACATATATTTGAGACCCTTTATCCTCTTGGTGAGGTACCTTTGAGGTCTTTCTAACTGCTTCAGGTGTCAGGTAAGGTACATCCCATATGAGGCATTGTACTAGATTATGGGTGTGATAAGAGAACAGTATAGGGGCACAATGACCTCTGTTGATGTAGATGTGAATCCTTTCATGATACTGTGTCCAATAGAGACAGTCTTCCTAGCCACATTGGCAATGTGAGTGTCACATAACAGGTTACTGTCCACTTGTGTCCCTAGGTCCCTGATTACTCCTTCCATACATAATGGTTTACCACCTATGTGGTAATTTGTGAGTACCTTGTTTGGTATTTGGTGGGACATTCATACTGTCCAGTGTCTTCAGGACGACTGGGTGGGGTTCCTGTGTGTGAGAGTGTGGTCTGTAGCATGCTACAGACTGTACAGCAGTCTTGCCTACGGTTAGTTGCACATGGGTGGACTCCAATGCCTTGTGCATTGTCAGTTACCTGGACGTATGGGTGTCTGTGCTGAATATGGATACTCACCCTCCTTTTATGTTTTGTTCCAGGTTTTGGGGCCATGACGCATGATATGTGGTATAACCTGGTAGTGCTGGTGTGCTGTCAGGAGGCTTGCAGCAGGTTTCTGTCACTGCACAGACATATATGTTCTCCATACTGGGGATGGCCTCGGGAGCATGCATATTGGGGTTTACACATCTGGCATTGGTCAGCATTACCCTTATGTTTCTTTCCACTTATGTTTTGTAGGGTGGTAGGTTAGTCTTTGCAGCCTTGCCTATGAAAGGCTCTATGGAGGTGGCAAAAGCCTTATCCAATATCCAGACGCCCAGGGGTAACAGGTGCAAGCCATCCCTGGAACAGCTGCATGGCTTGTCAAGCATGACATCCCAAGCAGATAGACAATGGATCCCCTTGGAATGACACCAGTAATTGTGCCACTTGTTATAACTGATCATTCCGTGTTTGTACTGTGGCATCATTCTTGGTGAGGGTAGGATGCTGCAAACGGTGAGTGTCATACCAGCCTGGACTGCATAATCAGAGAGCTCATCTATGTCTTTTCATGTAGTCCGGGGAGGTACATCTCAGGTCATTCACAGCAGCATGGACTATGACTGCATCATATTTCTACTTGCTTTGGGGTGACCTGCATACTTGTGTTATGTGGCATATTGTAGCAGCCTACAGGCAGCTTACTGTACCCTTTCCCTTGTTCCGTCTGGTGTGCGGGACAGCAGTGTGTCTCACTATGGAGTCACCTATTACAACTGTATCAGGCATGTTGTTTCTCCTTCTGGCCTGTGACTGTTTGGCACACCAGCTTTGTATACTATGTGTTGCATGTGCTATGTTTGGAGGTTGTTTGATTGGGTATCTGCTTTGGAGGCCTCTGTTGGTGTGGTGTGTTTGTAATTCGGGCCTCTGGGAATGTTTTTCTGTGTTTATGTCTTTGGTTTGCAGTTGTGATAGGTCTATGTGGGACTGGGTTTGTGGTGTGTGTGGTTACCTTCTCCTCCTGACTAGTTTTGGGAGTACTGAGTTGAGGGAGCTCAGCCTCCAGTTTGGATAGATGGTTGCATCTCTCACATGTATTTGTATTTCTTGGGGGGAGTTGGGGGTTGTCTGTGTACTTGGGGCAGGTGTAACATTGCCTCAAGATTCACAGATTCAACTTGTTGTGGCTGGCCTTAGTGGATTGTATGTGTGGACATATTTTATTGCCATACTACTGATCAGTGATTACTTCTTTTTTCATGTTTGCTCTATCATGTAGTAGCTTTCTCATTCTCTTGCATGGTTTGGTTATGGCTGTTGTCCACCATGCCAGATGCCTGTGTGTATGGCATTGTGTCTTGTTTTAATTTAGGATTGCATAATCCAAGCATTCCTGGCAGTGTTCATGGAATGGCTGTATTACAGGTTCTGAGGTATGGCCCATATTTTGCACCTGCACAGGACCTTTAATGGATTCCACATCAGTTTGGAGGAGTGCAAATATTGCTTTACACATGTTTTTCACTGTGGTTTTCTGGCCAGGGACTGTGATCAGGATTTGTATATCCAGTGTGATTACTCTATGGTCTGGTTTTCCCAGTGAGCAATACACTTCTCGTCTTGCCATCCAGTACCCATGTTGCTGATTGTCACATCCAGTATGCTTACCCCTCTTGTGGGAGTGGTACGTTGTTCCTGGGCATTTTAGTTTATGGATTCTATGAACTTTTGTCCTACAGTGTTGGAGCTAGTATAATACTCCCAGTCTATGCCTGGGTATTTTCAGTCACCCAATATAATGTGGTTTGGAGGACTTGATATATTTATGTATTCCAGCATAGGCCAGGTGCAGTTCCTGGTGTTGGGATGGTAGTCTGTAGCAGGCTATAAACTGGGGGGCAGTTTTAGCCACTGTTACTTGACCATGGCTAGTCCATGCTGCTTCTTGTTGTGGTACCAACATGGGGGTGTGATTATCCTTGACAATTATTGCTAGTCACCCTCCTTTTGTAACTTGTTCCATGTTTTGAGGCTGTACAGCACAGTATGAGGTGTAATCTGGTAGTGTTAGGGTGCTGTTGTGAGCCTTGACTCAGTTTTCTGTTACAGCACAGATATCAACATTCTCCATACTGGGTGAGTTTAGACTGCATGCATCTTGCTGTTTCGACTTCTGGCATTGGGTAGCATTACATCTAGGTTCTTATCCCTTCTGATACCTATGGAGGTAGGTTTGTGTTTTGAGCCTTACCTATTCAGGGCACGCTGTGGGTAACAACAGCCTTTGCCAGTATCCATACGGCCTGCACTGATAGGTGCACACCAGCCTAGCAGGTGGAGCATCATGTCATGCTCAGCATGTCATCCCAGGCTGGCACACATTGGATCCCCTTTGACTAACTGCGATACTTCAGCCAATTATTGCACTTGATCATCTCATTGTCATTTTGTGGCATGATGCTTGGTGAGGGTAGGATGTTAGTCACGGTCCTCAGGTGTGCATATAGTACATGGTTTTACATTACTTAACACATGGCATTCATGCCTCAGGTGGTGCTGCAGGGCTGCCTCTGTTGGATGCACATATTACACTCCCTGTACATGTTTGTGAGCAGGTCATGTCATTTTAGGCATCCCTGTTATTATTTGAGTGAGTCAGAGGGGGTATCATTCCCAGGGTTCCTACTGAGCCAGTGTATGTGCTATGTGTTGCCTCTTTGCCAAGGCCAGGGCATACTGGGCACGCCTCCTTCGGCCTACTGGGGCAGGCTCAGGTTGTTCCTCCTCCGAGTCACGCTCTGCCTGTGATGGCCTTGGCAATGGTGGGGGGCTGTTTGACCCAGCCCTATGCTGGTCCTGCTGCAGCTGTTTTCGCAAGATCATATTATGTAGCATAGCACATACCATGACAATTTGGGTACATGTAGTTGGTGTGTACTGCAAGGCTCCACCAGATGTGTCCAGACACCGGAACCATGACTTGAGCAGCCCAAACACACACTCTATTACATTACGTGTTTGTGTGTGTGCCTCATTATGGCGTTCCTGTTCAGGTGTGTGTGCGTTTCTGATGGGTGTCATCAGCCACGGCTCCAGTACATAACCTGCATCCCCCACTAGGTGTCCGTGTGGGATGTCCCCATTGGCAAATGTCTGGTACAGCTGCGTCAAATGCCAGATGTGGGAATCATGGTAGCTCCCAGGGCAGTCAGCACACACATTTATTATTATGCCCTGGGCATCACACATGACCTGGCAGTTGATGGAGGGGAATCCCTTGCTGTTAATGTAGGCACTACCCCGCTCACCGGCTGGTGCTTTGATGCATATGTGCGTGCAGTCTATTGCACCCACTACCTCAGGGTATTCCGCTATTTGCTGGAAGAGATGCATATTAATGGCCAATACCTCATGGGCATTGGGGAAATATACATAATCACTGACATGTGCTGACATGGCATCCAGGAACTGGTGCAGTACCCTGGAGGCTGATGCCTGTGATATCCCCATCATATCACCAGTTGGTCTCTGGAAGGTACCTGTTGCTAGTATAATTAGGCCAACACATACCTTGGTTTCCACTGGGATGGGTTCCCCTCTGTTGGTTCTGTGTGTGAGGTGTGGCCTGCACAGCTCCACTATTTGCTACAGGAGGTCTCTGTCCACTCTATAGTGCACTACTATCTCCAGCTCATGTAACCCATGGTAGGTGACCCTGGGCCTGTACACTCTTCTCCGTCTCCTCACTGTGAGTTGTCTGGCACCATCTGCATTGTCACCACCCTCAGCAAGTCACCTATGTCTCATTATGACAGCTATGGCAGCCCCTAATATTTCTGCTCTGAGTTCAGCTTTTTCAGTTTTCACTTCTAATAGCTAACTCCTGTCTTGCAGTGTCTCTTGAGAGAAACATCTTGCACTGCTGTTTGCAGTGTGTTAAGTGTTGGGCTGAGCTACTATTCTGCCTGTGTAATTGCCTGCTTTTAATTGTTTTCACCTGCTAGCTCCAGCAGTATTCCCTGATAGCTTCCTACTAATTCTGTTGCTTCCTTTTTCCTTTCTGTTTCCTCAGGGGGGAGCAGCATGTATACCAGCAGAAACACGCTCACAGTGGTTTACACGCACGCACACATGCTTACACGGTTCAGAATCGTCTTATTCGGGTTAAAACGCGCACACACCCACACAAACAGTGTTAAACATCTAGCAACATGCTCCCACATGCTCAGTCTGCCTTACACGCGCGCACACTGTCTTACTCGCGCTTCATGGCGCACACACGTGCGCATGCATGCCCAGCAAGAAACTTTGGTGTAGGCAACAGTGTACACCTTCCATTTCTTTTCTTTCCCATGCTTATGTTGTGGTACTCCTGTTTCCATGATATGTGTCTGACATCTGCCATATAACTCTGACCTCCAATGAACTGCATTTCTTTCTGCCATTCCCCCCTGTGATGTCACCTATCTCCTACTCTGTTCCTGCCCCTTCTGTAACTCTTACACTACTCAGAATGTGCTCATTTTCTATGTGACAGTGGAATTCAGTATCCTAACAGTCATTTGCATCAGATTGCCTACTAATGCTTAGTTACATGTCTTAGACTCAGCTTCCCCCCTTAGCAACCACTACACGGTAGCCATGTTGTTTTTGGTCTGCTGATCCCTGCATTGTGAATCCATGTATTGCATAAAACCCACATTTGTGGGTTTATAACCTTCATTTTTATGTTTTATACAGTGCAGCCTGTTTGCGCGGGGCTGCGCTGGGTTTAAACATGATCACCGAAAAAAAAATTATATTTTTATTACTTTTGCATCGGGTTACCTTGCCAATGGCCACATATTTGGCCATTGGCATGCTGCCTGACACATATGCACCCTTTATTTGGAGCTGACATGGCTCCATTGTGGTTTTTGAAGAAACGTACTCAGTTGTCAACTGAGTACATTTCTGCAGCTAAAACGGCTCTTACACGGGCTGCTTTGGGCTTCCTGGATCGCTAATCAACCTAATTTGCATGCTATTCGGCTGCAAGTGAGGTGATTAGCTTATCCACGCCCACTCCGTGTAAGAGACGTTTTAGCTGGTCTCTTACACGGACTTTGGGCTGTTCCTGGATCGCGAAGGCTGCATGGAGTCTTACACTACTCTTAGACTCCATGCAAGCCTTCGTGAATCCTGCCCAAAGTTAGGAGAAGTTATCAGGACATTGATTTAGTGTTGCTAGATTTCTTTCATCAGTGATATATTACAATATAATTATTTGAGTTTTTGATGGTAGAACAGCCACACTTAGGAATTATATTTGGAATTCCTAAAATACATAAGAACTCTTTATATCCACCATTTAGGCCTATAGTTTCAATTTAGTTTAATAAGACATTTAGGATTTCCATTTACCTGGATGAAATTTTAAATCCAATTGTAGAGGCAAGCAATTGGTATCTTAAAGATTCTTGGATGTTCTTAAATGAACTCAAGGAATATAAGTTCCAAGGTGAGAGACTTTTTGTGTACTTTTGATGTGTGCTCACTATATACTTCTATTGAACAGACAGTAGGACTTGAGTTTATGTGACTGTATCTAAGTAAGCTTAGACAGAGGATATTTTTGTGATATGTCAACTTATGGAACTGATGTTAAGCAATAATTATTTTATGTTTTGTGAAGGAATCTATCAACAAATTGGTGGAATAGCAATGGGGGCACATGTTGAACCAGTTTTTGTCAATTTAGTAATATGTTGGTGGGAACAAGAGTTTCTCAAAAAGCTGTCTCATTTTAAACACATAAGGTTTTACAAAGCCTAAGTTAATTTATAAAAAGACCAGGAATTTAAAATAATTGCTCAAAAGTACAACTGGAATGAATCATGGTAACATGGAAACCAAGAGAGTAAGTACTTTCCCCTGCCTGAGCTGTTCTCAGTGCAGATATATAATGGCAGTTCATAGCCATTATTTCAAGCACTTAGATTTTGTTTTGGTATATAAAGGTAGCTATAACTGCCAGTGTGAAGGGAATACCTAGCTGTCTACTCAAGTTGTAAACATTTTTACACAGGGAAAACTATTAGGAGGTTGACAGACAGAGTAAGAGAACATTTGTCAGCTATTAAAAAGAAAGACTGTGCCAACGCCTTAGCTAAGCATTCACTTCAATGTAAAGATTTTAGGAAATTTTCCTTTTTTGTAGTGGAGGTAGTAGATAAGGCCAGATTCATAGGATCTATCAAAAATTATTTAGAGAATTTGGAATTAAAATGGCAAATATTCCTGAGAGCAGATTTTGCTCAAGGTCTTAATGACATGGTTTCTGTTAAAAGTAATTTGAAATATGTAAGCAATTGATATAATAATATTTAATTTATTTATAGTATTTGACTGTGGAAGTTGATGACTGTATAACTAAATAACATAATATTTTAGACACAATTTTTTTAATACCGAATGACCTGTTTAATGAATGTGGTTCTGTCTTTTTAAATATATTATAATGTCATAATTAATGTGTATTTAAAAGGAAATTGATGTTTGGTTGTAACTATTCTGATGAAATTCTGATTTAAATGGAATAAAAGCACTTAACACATTTCTTGCTCTGGTCCAGTGTTTTTTTTATCATTTTTCATCTTCAGAACAATCCTGTTCTTTGGGTTTTTAAGAGGATTAGAGGACCAAGGAGGAGCAGGAACCAAAACCCCTTGAGGATGCTTTAAGGACATTAAAGCAGTGAATGGCCCCTGAGAAAGGGCCTGGCAGTCACTTTTTGGATCCCTAGGAGCAGAAGAAACATGTTTAGTTTTTTGTTTCTTTTTTAAGAGAATGTCCCTTCCAAAAAAACGAGAAGGCTTAGACCCAGGACACCAGTTTAGAACTATAGTAGGAACTTTTTCTCCATCTAAAAATGAAGTAACTCCCCTAAGCCTGTCAGAAAAAAAGTCAACCATAGTTCCTCCTAAATATCTGAGACAGCTGCCTGCAAAGCCTCTTTGGATGTTCTGCAGCCAAATTCTCACCAGCTTCCATGATCAAGGCAGAGAAATGTGACAACTGAGCAAGCCTCTGGGTCTATAATGACCTTGGGAGAAACACCTGGCAGAGGCTGGACAATGGAAGATTCCAGTAGTATCTTTTTGCCTTCTTTATCCTTAATGGCTGACCCTCAGGGCAGGAGATTCCTTCCACTGTATCTTTAGCAAGAAGCTAAAGATGCTGGTTTTCAAGTTACAAGGAAAGGGATGAAAGTCTACTGAGAAGGGTTTTTGGGATAAACACCTGACAAATTGAACAAGATGTATAGACTCCAAAGAATTTTTCCTCAGGTAGATAGCAAATGCTGGAGGTGTAATGGGGAAGAAAGGGGTAATTGGGGAACATATTTTCTGGTAGTGCAGTGAATTGGCAGACTTTAAGGACTTCCTGCAGGATGCACTTTCAGAGATGTTGGGTGGACAGATTAGTGTGATGGAGATGATTTTTCTGAGCTATGACATGGAATTGGAATTGCCTAGACATATTAAGGCAGTGATGGCAAACCTATGACACACGTGTCAAAGGTGACATGCCACAACACCTGAGTTACCAAATAAACTGCTTTTGCATTTATTTCTTGTGAGAAGTGTATTGAATTATTTTGTGCCAAGAGCCAGTTCAACTACACTGCAGAGGTAAGGAAGATACTATCCTCAAAGACTATCTCAATATACTTTCTCGATAAAGTCTGCAAAGGGCAGCGCTGACATTGTTTTCTCTTCATGTTTATAGTTCTGCAAAGAGCAAGTAGTCTGCATTTTTAAGTGTGTGCTGTTTTACATTCCTGTCAACTGTCCCTCTTAAACCCTCCTAAAACTGGAAACTTTTTAAACTTAATAATGACAATAATTAGATTTATAGACTAATTGTACTTCAGAAAATGTATATTAATTCACATTCGTTTTTTTCTGTTAGTGTCTCAAATTAATAGTGCTAGTAGTTTAAAACTGTCCATGTCTCTTATTTCTGGATTTGTCCTTGATTCTTTTGAGTTATCCCAGATGCATTGAGAGCCATGCTGTTTTATTTTTATTTATTTATTTTACTTTATTTTTTTTTGTTGGGGGGGGGGTGACACGCAAGTAGAGTCAAGTTAGACATTTTCCAAATTTTTGAAACCCCAAACCCAAAAAGTTCACCATCACTGTATTAAGGCCTTGCTGTCTCTAATTATGATGGCTGCCAAAAAAGCAAGTATTAGAAAATGGAAATCAGAATCTAAACTAACTATATTAGAAGTAGTGAATATAGTGACAGAGATAAAACGACTGGAATTGAGATCTTTAGAAGAAGGTAGGAGCCAACTACATAGAAAAAAATGGGAATTTGGGAACATTTCATACAGGGGAGGAATGAGGTTTAAAAGAAGGCAGGACTTAAATGAGCATTGTAACATTTGACCAAAAATGATTGGGTAGATTATAAGTGATGTATAATGTTTACAACTGGGAGTGTGTCATTATGGTGTGAGATGTAAAATGCTTGCAACTAGGATTCTGTCAGTGTGGTTTGTTTTCATTTATATAAATGTATGACTGCTTATCTAAGTGATGGTTTAATAAAGATGTTTCTTGTTTAAAAAAAGGGGCAGGAATTGAATAATTTATGCAATGTTTCTTAGGTTACATGACATATAGTAATATATGTGAATGATAATGTTTGTCAATTTTAACTTGTTAATACAGTTTGATTACATTAATATAAATGTAAACGTGCCTCTGTCACAAGTGATAACGCAATAAAAGTGTTTCAAAAAATGACCAAAAAATTGAACAAAAGGTATGGTCATGAGAAGCTCCTAAACAAAAAAGACACTTATTGTGGCAGTCTTTATGGGCAATCTGTCTCCCACATTGGCATTTACCCTTCCTGGATGACATTAACCCCAAGAAGCACAAAACAAGACAAGAAAAAACAACCCCCCCAACAAGGCACTTATCTACATCTACAAAGAAGTCAGCAAAAAGGCATATGTAGGCATTGGAGAATGAAAATGCATTTAACTGGCAAAAAATGTCACAGGTAAACAGACTGGCAGTGAAAAGATAAAGTCGGACCGGTGGCAAAGAAGTTCTGACTATAGTAGGCCTGAGCATCATCTTTATGCCCTATGCTATGCAAGGAACATTTTGGTGAAGTTCTGAATACCTTTAAAGCAACAGAAGTCTTTGATAGACTGGACAGATGTCATGCATCAGTGAATGTAGGGACATTTAGTATTATATCAGTTATACTACTACTGCAGAATGAAGTAGTCAATTTATCCATAAATTTCATTATGAACATCTAATCATTAAATACCTATTAGGTAAATCTAATATGTAATGAAATATTATGTCCTTTTTAGAATGAGAAACACTAAGGGTGCATGTACTCGAGTCCTCACTTGTGCAGTAATACTGACGCACTGGCCCTGGTACAGATAGACAGGCATATTGAATTGGTTTAATATTAACACAATTTGTCCTAGGTGTACAACTTTTATTTATTATTATTATTTTATTTATTTATTTTATTTTATTTTACATTTGTAAATTTATTTATAAATAAATAAATAATAAATAATAAATATTGAATTGGTTTAATATTAACACAATTTGTCCTAGGTGTACAACTTTTATCCTTGCCCAGATCCTACATCTTCTGGCATGTTAACTAGATCCTCCTTGGAAAGCCTACTGTCCTACATCAAATTCAAACTATAGCACTCCCACAAAGGAAGTGGAGTTAAAGGTGCTATGATAGGCTGAGGTTTGGTCAAAACCTATGTAAAGTTGAGAGAATGCCAAAATCTGGCTAGCTCTTTGGCATTTTGCACCCACATAATCTTTCCTACATAGAGTACCTAGGGTAGGAATGAGCAGATAATCACTTTCCAACTGTGAAATGAGTAGAGTCATATCAATCAGCTGAGGGAAACCCAAGTGCATCCCATCAGTGGAATGGTGTGCTGTATTTCTATGTATCAGTGTTGCTTACACTTCCATTGAAATCCAATGTCCCAGACCTCCTTTTTCTCCCCAACTCCAGTACGTACACAAATACAAAACAACATGATAAATGATCAAGTTTGCAACCCAGTACTTCCCAAACCTTCAGAATAATCTTTCCCTATCTTCCTTTAGACATAAACTATATGAATGAATGGATATCCACAAATTTACTCCAGTATAGACTGGTGTTGCCCTCCTGGAGAAAATTATGCTGCCTTAGTAAGGGTACTGACAAGGAGAGAATGGTCATTAGACTAAGTACCCTTGGATTATCTATATACTTATGACTATAAGAGTTAACTGAGGAAGAAAAACATTTTAAAGTCAAGGTAACATGATGTGACAAATTTTATAAAATACTGAAAATAACAACCAAGGTCCTATGGCACCGGTTTGAATACAGTGCTTATATTTTAAGAGACACTTAGGATGATAACTGCTTATATTTTCAGCTATATTTTTCATTTGATCTGACACCCTCTAGTAATCAGTGATTACCTTTTACAAATGCATAAAATTGTGAACAACTCATGTTAAAATGTAATTTAACCTGGAGCTTAGCCTTGACAAGAGACACATGCATTCTGTTTCTGTTATCAGCTCATGCATTTCCCATAAGTGAGAAAACTCTTTCTACAAAGCTATTGCTGGAGGGAGTTGAAAGGATAAACTGTATCAGTCTGTAATGCATTTTGCAGTCTAGAGCTTTACTAAAAAAGTCACCCAGCGATCACTTACAGATGCCTCTGTCATTGGTAACAGTGCTGGCAATACAGCTGTTAAACTGCAGTAGTCTGAGTACAGTTCATCAATGTCCAGATCTAACCTGAAAGCATCAATGTCTGCATGCTGTTCTGACCAGGTTACAGGCTGTAGGAGGCTGAAGACCTGCACTATTATTAAAATCAAACCACTTCTGCAGGTAGGGAAGTACTCCTGTGCAAAAGGTACAGAAGTCCCTAAAGACCTGCTGTCCTGCAGCTAGGGCTAAGTGCTTAATGGCAGATGAAGCTTTAGTTCCAAAGAATCGGTCATCCAGCCTTTGCTGTAGTTCACCTCAGCGACTCACCATCACTGCATACAGCTCTTGTGCAGACAGTGTATTGCTTTCAAGCTTTACAATTGACTTGTGAAAAACCTGAAAAATGTATTGCATGAAGTGCAAGTAGCACTCAGCTTCTGAGACATCTTCTGTGATGCCACCCTCATTGGCCTCCACAAACTTCCAGATGAGAGAGTGACAGTCATCTGGCCCTTGACTAATGAAATAACTTTTAATAGCAGACCAGCATTCTACTAGTCTTGCTACAGCAGGAAACAAAGACAACAACCTTGTGACAACATGCTGCACAATCTCCTTGAAGTTCTGGTCTAAGAAAGCATAGAAGTCCTTCAACTGTGCAATATTTTGGCAGACATTGAAAACTCACTGTGGACTTTCATAACTAGCATCTCAATATCAAATCTTGCAAGGGTCTTGGTGGCATGCTTTGCACAGTTATACAGTAGGTGGCACAAACAGATTACTGAAATTATATAAAATACATCAGATTTCAGATGTTGAAAAACAGACCTATGCTCCCATAATTAACTGAAGCATTCTCTGCAGCATAGCTGGATACATTTTGTGATAACAACCCTTTCTGCACAAGGAAATCCTTTATTTTTGCGAAGATGGCTTCAGCACTTTCATTATGATCGTCATAGAAATCAAGAAGCTTCTGTTGTATACCATGAGTTTGACTGAAGTACTGTATAACCAGGGGGAACATTTTTCTGTTTCCTTTACTGGATGCATCTGATGCCAAAGAGAAATATGAAGTGCCAAGTTCCAGTAGAAGTAGCTCCTCTGAATAAGATGCAAGTACATTCATTACTATGAATTCTACTTTTGTCTTCCCACAGCAAAATTTTGCAGCCACAGTAGAGCTGGGGTAAAGTGTTTGTGCCACCTTCCTTCCACAGTCCATGGATACATACAAGTGATTGTGTATTACCCCATGATAAACTGCCATCCCCTCAGCTGCTGTTACTTTGAAGGTTTCACTAGTTGCGTGATGTGGCTGCATGAACTTTGTCATTAGTAGTTTCTGCTTCTGGAGCTGAAGACTTTCCTAATGTTAGTCTGACGTCTGGTGGGTTTTCAATGCCTTTTCTCCATCTCATTTGATAGTGAACCTTGTTCCACAGGACGTGCACTTGGCCATGGCATAAGCATTTGGTACAGAACACATCCATTGATAATTTTGCTCTTATGACTTATTATAATTGCATAGTGTTTTGGATTTCTTAGAAGGCATTGTGGTGCTGCTTCTAGCCTCTTGTTGATCCAATGGTCTATTCTCAAACATGTTTTTTGCAGGATCCTTATTCAATAAAACCAAAGGAAATATTAATACTAGTCAGTGACCAAACTATAGCAATGCCTGGGATGTATCATCTGTACCATATACTTTCTGATAGTTATTCATGAAGAGTTTGTCTCTGCTGTATAACATCAGGAGAAGATCTGTATTTGTCTGTTGAGCAATGGTACTGATAATGATTAAACTCCCATCTTTGAAGTTTATGAGGTGGGTAGGAAGCACACCCCCCATAATAACCTCACTGTTCAGATAAGCTTATGCCACTAGGCGGCACAGGACTCAAGTCAGAGATTCCTATGTTTTACACAGTTTAGGAGCATACAATTTACATTCATTATGATAGATCATCACACTGCTGCTGTTTTCTAAAACTGCACAAATAAAATACTATATGTTTAAATTCGGAATAGGAGGCATCAATAACATTTATATGCCCTTGCTTAGTGGTTTTAAAGTGCTAAATAAGCAATGCACAAATCTGACTAAAAATTATGAAACTATCGCTGCTAAGATTTAGATGCAAACACATGATTTATTAGGGTCCTTCTGCAGAAGGTGGCATTCACAGTTCAAAAGAAATACTGAGAGGAATGAACACAGGTCTTGTTATGGAGATATAAAAAAATAAAACCAAACTTCTTCGTACTCTGACTGCATAAATGCACATTCATTTTGATAAACTGAAACCTTTAGCAAATCCAATACCCAAAATAAAATGTTCAAAATGAACACTTTAATTGATTTGCTTGGTGATTGTGAAGAATAGAATGGAGCTTTGCCTTTGCTTTACCTACAAATAACAATAAAATCAATAGTTTTCTTAGCCCACAAGTTTGACTGTTAGTGGAACCTGAGAAATAACTCGTGTATGAAAAATTCATACATAATTAGAAAAACAGACAAATAACTTTTATATACTATACATTATATGACCTTTCCCCTTAATAATAAAACTAATACAATAATAAAAAAATCAAAATATAGTTAATTAAAATAAATTGATGGACACTATAATTAATCACAGATAAAGAAAGATCACATTCCTAAACTATATATTGGCTTGAATTTAAGCCACCCAGAGTTCCAAAGATAAGTAAGGAAAAAGTGGCAAGTATGCTCAGAAATCCCTCTCTATAGCCTTTAAAACTAACAATCAATCAATATATGGTTTACTATCAAGAATTCGAAGCAAACTCGGTCAACTCCACTTCTGTCGAGAATTGGAATGTCGAACTCGGCAATATCGAATGCTGATATTGACGAACTACAAACCTCACCCCTATCTCGACCCATGTTAAAACCCATACATAGGTTGAATTTGGTTTGTGATTTGGCAGTCTCGGTGTTCGACAATGTGAGTTTCTAATTCTTTCGGTCGACCATATGTGGGTCGACCGAGTTCACTTCGAAATTTTGATAGTAAACCTATATATATATATATATATATATATATATATATATATATATATATATCTATATATATATATATATATATAGCAAGAATCTGATCAATTAATAGGTGTGCATTAATTACAATTATATACTTATATATATATCTATATATATATATATATATATATATATATATATATATATATTATTATGTACTTTAGATAATACACGTTAATTCACATTTCTTTATTCTGCCTTTCTGCTTTCTCCAGCTAACAGTACTAACATTTTGCAAAATGCCCCACCTGATTATTTCTAGAGTTGTCACTAATACTGTTGAGATTTGTCCCTGATTGGTTGATAGCTATGGTATGACCACTACTTGAGCACCATTGTCCCTCAGAAATAGAGGAAATATAATTGCCCCTATGTATACTTGCTCAGCAAATCATATTGCAAAATATAAGGGGCAATAATTACCATGGGAATGCAAGACTAGGCTTTTTAAGATCCTTACAAGAAAAGACATATGAACACTATCCTTGCAAGCCTTGGGAGGATGGATGATGTTAAAACAAACACCCTTAAAACACTTTAGCAAAAAAATGTACCTGCTATAAGACAGGTGCTTTTAAGCATCTCAAGGGATGTATTTGCATACATGTTCAAGCTGCTAGGTATGTTAAGGAAGAAGAGGTTCTGGAGTATACTCACTGCAGTAATAGCATTTATACATTCTGTGAGAACATTTGCTGTTTATTACCCAGACAGTAGTAACTTAGCCTGCAGTGCTCATTTTTATTAGGAGGGTCATCTGGCACACTTGGTGCACCATGATCTCTAAACTTGCATTTAAGTGGTACTGGCATTACTTCTATCTTGCTCTCCACTCGCAAGTTGAGGACTAAAAAGTAGACTTCAGATGATATAATTCACAGCACTCGTAACACAAAGTGAGGTACATGTGTCGAACTGATTTATGTCATCTGAGTCTACATTTTGTAGTTTAAAAAATCAATAAACAAAGTTACTGGAGGAGGGTGTTTCATTTAGCTTTTTTATCCTTATCCAGTAACTTTTTTCCCTGATTTTTTACACTAAAAAACTTACACTCAATTTGACATAATTCATTCACTTTAGCACATCTGATATACCTAATGATTATCTGCAGTTAAAAAATACCATGTAGCATAGAATCTGCGATCAGTGGCCTCTTTTGCAGTGGGCTCTGGGCTAACACTATAGGCTTTTTGCCATAGCAAATGGTGTGATAAAATGGAGCCAACACAGTGAATACATGTATGGGGGCATCTTTATCCTCTGGGACAGGTAGGCAAGGCTTCAAATGACAAGAAAACAAAGGAAACAAGATGGTGAAATGAAGACTGGGAAAGGAGGAGGCATGCTGAGTTGGTAGTACATGGACAGTGAATCTATAGCATTAGAAAGAAATAGTGTGACTTCCCTGAGAGGTGGAAGGAGTACCATAGCTTGAGAAAAACAAAACATCTTGGCAATGAAGTAGAAATAAGTCGCAAAAGATGAAAAGACAAAAAAAATTGTCTTATGTGGAACTTCAGAACATTAAAGAAAGTGAGAAATGAATGAGTGACAAAATCGATGCATATTATACAGGATAAGACCCACCGCTAGACAAGGGTGATGACAGCAGAGCAACAATCTTTTTTCAGAAATTCATAGTCACAAACAAATGCTTAAACGTATTCTGAATTCAGTCGGGAAAGGACACTGCCATGATTCCAGATACACACTGTTTCACAAAGGAGGAACTCTTAAGCAGATTACCTGTTACATATTTTAAAGGATTTTTAAAACTTATTTGTCACTGGGGAAGAACAAACCAGTGCATTTCTTTGTGCTGGTCCCAAGCCCGGATAAATGGGGAGGGTTGCGTCAGGAAGGGCATCTGGTGTAAAACCTCTGCCAAATTACTTATGCGGAGAACATTTCATATTTTCATACCGGATCGGTCGAGGCCCGGGTTAACAACGACCGCCACCAGTACTGTTAGCCAACAGGGTGATGGCGGAAATTGGGCTACTGTTGGCCAAAGGAGAAGAGGAGGGGGAAGGCATGCCTGAAGGCAGGAAGAGAAGAGGAAGGTTAGGAGTGTAGTAGTGAGGGTAGGAGCTTTGAATGTTGGCAGTATGACTGGTATAGGGAAAGAGCTAGCTGATATGATGGAAAGAAGGAAGGTTGATGTATTGTGTGTGCAAGAGACCAGATGGAAGGGGAGTAAGGCCAGGTGTATAGGAGGCAGGTTCAAATTGTTCTATCATGGTGTGGATGGCAGGAGAAATGGGGTAGGGGTTATCCTAAAGGAACAGTATGCCAAGAGTGTTTTGGAGGTGAAGAGAGTGTCTGATAAAGTGATGTTTATGAAGCTTGAAATTGATGGTGCAATGATGAATGTTGTTAGTGCATATTGATGAGAAAGAAAAATTCTGGAGTGAGTTGGATGAAGTGGTGGTGAGTGTACCCAAGGGTGAGAGACTAGTGATTGGAGCGGACCTCAGTGGGCATGTTGGTGAAGTGAACAGAGGGGATGAGGAAGTGATGGGTAAGTATGGTGTTAAGGAGAGGAATGCAGTAGGCCAGATGATTGTGGATTTTGCGAAAAGGATGGACATGGCTGTGGTTAATACGTATTTTAAGAAGAGGGAGGAGCATAGGGTGATGTAAAAGAGTGGAGGAAGGTGCACACAGGTGGATTATACCCTATGTAGGAGGGCCAGTCTGAAGGAGATTGGAGACTGTAAAGTGGTGACAGGGGAAAGTGTAGTTAATTAGCATATATTGGTGGTCTGTAGGATGACATTGGTCATCAAGAAGAGGAGGAGGAGTGTGAAAGCAGTGCCAAGGATTAAATGGTGGCAGTTAAAAAATGGTGATTGTGAGGTGGGGTTCAGCGAAGAGTTAAGACAGGCACTGGGAGGCAGTGAAGAGTTACCGAATAGCTGGGAAACTGCAGCAGAGCTAGTAAGGGAGACTGCTAGAAAGGTGCTTGGTGTGACATCTGGACAGAGGAAGGAGGACAAGGAGACCTGGTGGTGGAATGAGGAAGTACAGGAGAGTATACAAAGGAAGAGGCTGGCGAAGAAGAAGTGGGATTGTCAAAGAAATGAAGAAAGTAGACATGAGTATAAGGAGATGAGACGCATGGCAAAGAGAGAGGTGGCGAAGGCTAAGGATAAGGCATATGGAGAGTTGTATGAGAGATTGGACACTAAAGAGGGAGAAAAGGACCTGTACCAATTGGCTAGACAGAGGGACAGAGATGGGAAAGATGTGCAGCAGGTAAGCGTGATAAAGGGTAGTGAGGGAAACGTACTCACAAGTGAGGAGAGTGTGTTGAGTAGATGGAAAGAGTACTTTGAAGGGCTGATGAATGAAGAGAACAAGAGAGAAAGAAGGTTGGATGATGTGGAGATAGTAAATCAGGAAGTGAGACAGATTAGCAAGGAGGAAGTAAGGTCAACTATGAAGAGGATGAAGAATGGAAAGGCTGTTGGCCCAGATGACATACCAGTGGAAGCATGGAGGTGCTTAGGTGAAATGGCAGTGAAATTTTTAACCAGATTGTTTAATGAAATTTTGGAAAATCAGAGGATGCCTGAGGAGTGGAGAAAAAGTGTTTTGGTACCTATCTTTAAGAATAAGGGTGATGTGCAGAGCTGCAGTAACTACAGAGGGATAAAACTGATCAGTCACAGCTTGAAGTTATGGGAAAGAGTAGTGGAAGCTAGGTTAAGAAGGGAGGTGATGATTAGTGATCAGCAGTATGGTTTCATGCTGGGAAAGAGCACTACAGATGCAATATTTGCTCTGAGAGTGTTGTTGGAGAAATACATTGAAGGTCAGAAGGAGTTGCATTGTGTCTTTATGGACTTAGACATATGGCATATGACAGGGTGCCTAGAGAGGAGTTGTGGTATTGTATGAGGAAGTCGGGAGTGGCAGAGAAGTATGTAAGAGTGGTACAGGATATGTACGAGGGTAGTGTGACATTAGTGAGGACTGCGGTGGGAGTGACAGATACATTTAATGTGGAGGTGGGGATCAGCTCTAAGCCCTTTTGTATTTGCAGTAGTGATGGACAGGTTAACAGATGAGATCAGACAGGAGGTCCCGTGGCCTATGATGTTTGCGGATGACATTGTGATATGTAGTGAGAGTAGGGACCAGGTTGAGGAGTCCCTGGAGAGGTGGAGATATGCTTTAGAGAGGAGAGGAATGAAGGTCAGCAGGGCTAAAACAGAATATATGTGTGTAAATCTGAGGGAGGGTAGAGGAATGGTGAGGATGCAGGGAGTAGAGTTGGTAAAGGTGGACGAGTTTAAGTACTTGGGATCAACAGTTCAGAGTAATGGTGCGTGTGGAAGAGAGGTGAAGAAGAGAGTACAGACAGGTTGGAATGGGTGGAAAAGAGTGTCAGGAGTGATTTGTGACAGACGGGTACCAGTAAGAGTGAAAGGGAAGGTCTACAAGAGGGTAGTGAGACCAGCTATGTTATATGGGTTGGAGACGGTGGCATTGATGAAAAGGCAGGCATCAGAGCTGGATGTGGCAGAGTTAAAGATGTTAAGATTTGCACTGGGTGTGACTAGGATGGACAGGATTAAGAATCAGTATATCAGAGGGTCAGCTCAGGTTGGACAGTTTGGAGACAAAGCAAAAGAGGCGAGATTGCGTTGGTTTGGACATGTGCTGAGAAGGGATGCTGGGTATATTGGGAAAAGGATGCTAAGGATGGAGCTGCCAGGTAAGAGGAAAAGCAGAAGGACTAAGATAAGGTTTTTGGATGTGGTGAAAGAGGACATGCAGGCGGTTGGTGTGAAAGAGCATGATGCAGAGGACAGGAAGAAATGGAAACAGAAGATCCACTGTGGCGACCCCTAACGGGAACAGCCGAAAGAAGATGATGATGATGATTTGTTGAGTATTTATATATTTCATTTTAAAGCAGTCACTTAATTTAATAGGGGAAAAGTGTGCCCTCATAGAAACGCAGGATTGCTACCCCATCATTTGCTGTATATTTTTATTTATTTATTTTGATAATTTTAGTTCTCTTCAGCAGTAAAATTCGACATCTAGCACAGCACTTGCACTGGAAATTATAACGAATGGTGCATTTGAGGAGATCGAGATCACATAATTCAGTTCATCTGCTACAAGGATAGTTTGTGTTGCAGAATTTGTTGTAAATGTCTCCTGTTACTTTTTAGCATGAACTGTACTCTTATTCTTTGCAGAGTTATTCTTCCTTAATATCTGATATCCCAGATAAATGGAAAATTGTCAAGGAACTATTCATTAAATGCACCATCCCCATAGTATATGCCTCGAGGTGGGTCATACAAAGGTATGCGACACCTCATGTTCACTTCTACACAGCAAACTCTAAGAATCCAGAACAGACTTACATGTAGTCCTCTTTTCCATGACAGCTTCTACTAATTCTGGATGGAATTTATTAAACTTCAACCATCACTTATACTGCTATGAAGACAGTCCAAGTACTGCTGTGATGGGAATTGTGTGATACATGGCATTATACATATTTTTTGTGATGGGACAGGAACTGCATTCAAAAGAGATAAATGATTATAATGACCCTGTACTGTTATTTGTCTTGTGTAACAGATTTGGCATCTTCAAATCAAGTGTATAGCTTGAAATGCCATATTTGTATATCATGATTCCCATACTTCTACCATCACCCAACCACAACTCCGCTGTCAATGTGATATGTCATATGCAATAAAAGATGTAGCACATACACAAAAATGTTCCAACTGGAAATCTGTGATTGTATTGCTAGTATTATAAAAGGCATATTTCATTTTATACCTGAACATTTCTAACTGTGCTGCAAGTAATATAGTAAGCATATTTCAATTTAAAACTACTTACCTTCTTTGCCTCCTTATACCTCCTTACTTGCACTAGTCATATATTATTTATTTATCTTGTTTCCATATATATATATATATATATATATATATATATAATTGGTGGGAAATTTATGAAGGTATAGTTATATACCCAGAGATGTACACATCACTATACCCTATTGGTATTCAGAAACCACCCCAACACAGTGTTGCACTGTGCTCTAGTATAAAGAAATATAGCACTGCATAGGACTGGCCCCTCAGCTGTGCCAATTACTAATGAGTCCAGGTGTGAGGCATATGCTAATAAGCATCTACAGCATTCAAGAAATAACTCATCCATACAGATCATCAGGCGGTGGGGGAGCCACTAGACACCAGGGATATCTATTCTGTAAAGTGCCTCAATGGGACTGGCATCAGTACAGTGAATGGGAGGACAAGCCACCAAAGATACATTTTACTTAAGTTCCTTCATGGTACCAACATTGACACAGGGATCGGGGTTGGGGAGAACACTAGCCACCAGGAATACATTTTACGTATGTGCTTTCACAGCACTGGCATCAGTATGGGGATCAATGATGTTGAGGAAACACTAACTACCAGAGATGCATTTTACTTAAGTGCCTTAATGGCGCAAGCTAGATGGGATCAGGTGTTGAGGGAAATCACTAGACACCTAAGAATCATAGTTTAATAAAACCATTAGTTGTATTACCATCATATGCACTTTGTAGCAAAATTCAACTTTTTCTTATGTCATGTATTTAATGTATTACTATCCTTTTGACAGGTGTGACTATCTATTAACAAGAGATTGGAATATAACATTGGGTTCACATCTGGACAGACCTGGATCGGAGTTGCATCCTGAAAATAGAGATTCACTATTTCTTAAGGAACTAATGAATGCCAGTGATATATTTTATGTATATTCCTCTAATGCCTTAAGGTAGATCCATGTCTTCCTTTGTCCGCTGCATAAAGTACAGTATAGAATAGAGTTCTTTGTGCTTTCTAAATTGTAGAATAGGTATGATTTAGAATACAAAACAGCAGTAAGATTTTCTCATATTATACAGTTATACAGTTAGAAATACATCTTGAAATGATATCAGTCCTTAGACTGAACTAGAGATTTAACCCTAAGTTTCTAAATGAAACGGATGTTATTAAAATGCATTTTGAGAATGATAAAAATGAAAACATAGCATTTGATAAAAGATGAGTGGCATTTAATCAACTGTAAGAAAGATAGTAATTAATAAAGCTTTCTAATTAAAAGATAACAAAATGAGAAAATAATTGAACCAAAGAAGGCAATTTCTAAATTAAAGACTTGCCAAACACAATGTCCCTGCAATCTGGAACAAAAAAATTCAGTCATAATAGTATTTAAGCTTGAATTAAAAACTATGAATTCTACAAATCAGTTCATGTCTGAAAAAAACATGAAGTACATCAAATGGGTCAATGTTCTTTCAAAATGTCTGGCTAATACTTTAAAACTGAACCATAGTAATAGCAATATATTATGAAAGATAATAATTTGGTCTGTAGTACACCTCAAGAAATACTTAATGTTTTCTTAAACACATATCAATCAATATATAAATCCTCTAAGTTCTAAATTAAGCAATGTTATATCAGCAATTATTTAAATAACTTTAAACCAAATATAATCCCTAGTGATATGGTAAATATTTTACAAAAGGATCTCTCTTTAGAAATTGCTGAGAGCTTTGGCATCCCTAAAACCTAGCATGACTCAAGGCCCTGACAGCTCTAAAGCCTCTTTCCGTAAGAAGTAGAAACACTAACTAGCTCTAGTCCTAAAACAACTAGTTAATACCATCAAACAAAAAGAAATTGTAGACAATTATTTAAATCAGTCTTGGACTTCAGTTTCCAAATTACTGCAGATTCCAAACATATTAAAAACTAGCAGCCTATACACTTAATTAGACATGCTACAGATTTAGCTAAACATTTTAGGTGCAGTAATATCAAGGTTTCAGTCTGGATTTACAGAAGAAAGACAAACCCAAGATAATCATTTTATGTTAGAACTAATTTTATAGATAATCAAAAATCAAACAATAAATTATGAATCAGTAGCTAAGTGTATTGCAGGAAATGAGTTAGTCTCACCACTATTAATATTGTAACTGTAACCCGATAAAGATGCATTCTTTTCCCTTAAGTGTTTCCTTTTTACCATAATTGACAAGACCTTAAACATGAGTGTATGTTATGGAAAAAAGAGACTCTATAGCAGACACATTTTAGCAACTCCAAGAAGCTGCAGTGACAGTGCTAAAGACTAACATGACTACAGTAAGATATAAAATTATAAACGGACTACAAGCAAATCAGTTATTTCCTCCTTATATGTAAGAGTTGGAGTAGTGCCCTATCACCCTTACATTTTTTCTTACTGCAGTGGAGAGGTGTTGCTGCTGCCACTGGTATTGCAAAATTTGAACTTTTGAAGTGTGGTGAACTAGACAAGCAAGTACCAGAGACACAGACTTCCCACCCATGCCACAGACGCACACAACCTTCCTGCCTAATCACTACACTAAAGGTAATTGTTGCCTTTATTTGTTTTCCATCGCTATCCTCTTTCCATAAAATGGTGATCAGAGCACATTGAACTGGTACTTTTATAGACACTCACTTTTGTGAGGTGCGGGATGTCAGCTTTGGTCTCTGGCATGCAGCTGAACCTGCACTGACTAGTTATCTCAGCTTGCACTTGCAAGATGAGATTAACCAATCTGCTTCAAGAAAGGTGGAACTTGTGGAAACAACACAGAATTCTGGATTTACATCATAAAATCTGGACAACTGGACAAAGCCCTTTATTTCCGGACACTCTTGAAAAAACACAGACAGGTGGCAACCCTACCTGGTAATCCACTTTACAATGGTGTACCTACTGCTGTGTAAACTGTGCTAATCTAGCTCACTTCTCCTTGTACTTTACTATTTGTGCTTTCATCTCTGTTATGCTGTCTTACTTCACTAGCCCAACTTATTTTCTCCCTAATTAATATAAAACCTGGTTTCCTTCAACAAACCTCAGTAGTGTACTCCTTACATACATACCAGACCCTACACAGGCTATTAGCTTGCAGGCCATACCCTACACAGGTCATTAGCTTGCAGGCCAAACCATACACAGGCCATGAGGTTACAGACCAGACCCTACACAGGCCATGAGGTTACAGGCCAGACCCTACACATGCCATGAGGTTACAGGCCCGACCCTACATGGGTCATGAGCTTACAGGCCAGTTCCTACACAGGCCATGAATGTACAGGCCAGACCCTATGCAGGCCATGAGCTTACAGGCCAAAAAAATACATAGGCCATGTGCTTACAGGCCAAACCCTACACAGGCCTTGAGGTTACATATCAGCCCCTACATAGGTCATGTGCTTGCAGGCCAGACCCTACACAGGCAGTGAGCTTACAGGCAGGACCCTACACAGGCCAGGAGGCTGATATTTTCCATACCATCTTCCAGCCTCAGAGCACTAGGCACCTTGAGATAATGTAACAACTGCCTCATTTTTACTCAAAACCATTTGCTTATCCCACTAGATGAATATGTATCTGTGAGTGGTATAACCATTTACTAACTTTGGAGACCAGCCTTTCATACAAACCTATTTGTAATACCAATCAAGTTGCCAGTACTGACACCCACCTCATATGTCCATACCTGCATTGTCCTAAATAGTCAATCCTTTCTAAACTGAAGTTCTTAAGAAATCCCTGTGCACACCTCAAAGGCCTCCAAGATGTAGGTTGGATATACAGGATATTCAGTATCACACTTAAAAGAAAACAGTATCTGTGCCCACAACAAACAGTAGAAAGACAAAAGTGTAGTCATCTAAGGATGAGCCAACACATCTGGTTATGTCTTAAGTCATAAGTGGCTCCATAATGTGACACACAGATGCATCACTCACCAGGTTGAGAATGAACAGAGTAATGGTAAACTGTCAGGTGCTAGGCTCCACCACATCACTTGAACCCATGGAACAAGGACTTGGTTATTGTGCATTTGGGAATGAATGGCTTGAGACACACCTCAGAGGATTACATGACTAGGGGCACAGTGGTGCTCTCAGAATATGCATTTGAGACTGGCATGAAACTAGTCTAGAGCAGCATACTACCATCACCATAAATTATGCCAAAATACAAACAAAAGGTCAGTGACTTAAACTACTTGCTTTATAATCATTATTTTAGGGTGGGTCCAATTTATGCCTTGGACAAGATGAGTGACAACTCTACCTGCTTTGCTAGGGATATTCTGCACCTGTCTCTTGTATATTGACCTAACCTTCTTCTTCTTTCATAGTGGCATTTTTGGGCAAAGTCAGTCTCCTCAAAATATTTAGGCTCATAGGTAGTTACTACATGAAGCCCAAAAGACCATTAAGGAGTCTAGCACAAATTCCCAATTGCCCCTCAACACTGTCTGGTTAAGTGACTTGCTTAAGTCACATGGTAGGCAAATGAGGGGAATCAATAGTTCATTAACAGTTAATATCCTTAATCCCCTACTCCAACACTAAGAATCTTATTCAGAAGAATATCTTTAAATATTTCAAGATCTTGGGTCCAATTTATAAGTCAACAGTAAGATTAATAATAGAATATGGTGTGGTTATTTGTTCATACTCAAGAGCTGATATATAGTTAGGTTAGAAAAAATACAGATTCTTTACAAAAAAATGTAATGGTATGAATAGCTTAGAATATGAAGATAGACTTAAGAGATTGAAATTGTTTTCTGTAAAGTATAGAATATTTGGAGGTGGGGATTAATTTGGATTGTTTAAATGTCTATACTGGAATATGACAGGATAACTAGAAATAATCACTTGCTATTGGATGTGAAAGTTACGATTACTAACTTAGGTTATAGTTTTTTTTCTTAGTAGGCTAGGTAGAAGGTGGAATTAGTGAAGTAAGAATGGCCAAAAATTTGGATTCTTTTAAAATTGTGATAAATCAGTGGTGTGGTAAAAATGCTTTAGGACAGCTGATAAATTAATTGTCTACAAGTGATCTCATTTGAGATCAGCTAGCCATATTTAAAAAAACTGGAACATCGAAAACATTAACTTTCAGACACAATCAAATTAAATTAAGACTGTATAAAGGTAGCACTGCTGAACACTAGAAGCCTGAATAAGAAATCACACTCCTTACAAGCCTGCCTATCTTTGAAAAATATAAATATCTGTAAGGGTACTGAAACCTGTTTTTTGATGGCTGCCACTCTTCTAGACCCACCACCAAAACTGACTTTGTTGGAGAGGGCATAGAAATTTCGAACAGATCAACTCACATAATTATTTTTTTTTTATTTATTAACATTTGTTTATCAGGAAAGTTTGACTGGGCACAGTGCCCTTTTTCAGCAGATGTCCATGGAGAAAAGCTCCAATGTATCATATTTAATGCAATCAATATTTACAATAACAAATTTTATCAAACAGTTTCAGTGAATATATAGTATAATAGTCAGTATAATAAAATTTGTATTAATATTCACAGACATTAAATTTACAAGTCTTGTACTGAGACGTTACAGATAGAAGAGTGATGTATAATATAGGTAAGAGTAATTTAAGAAATACAACAGAGTGAAGATATTAGAGGAGATAAGCAAGTTTGAGTATTACCAGAGAAGAAGTGATGGAACAGTAATTTGGTTGTGCTAATTAGAAGTAGGTATAATCATTTAAAAGTATAATAAAGTGAAGTATTAGAAGGGGATAAACAGGTTAAGGGATTTAGTGTTTTAAAGGGAAGAATAAGAAAGGTGATGAAGGGTGATAGGGAGCTGTGTCCCCGATGAGGAGCAGGGACAAAGCCAGGAGGCAGAGAAGCCGCATTTTAGTAACTGTTTGAAAAGACAAACAGAGGTGTGTGATGGACCTGATTGACATATGATTTTTTTTCCAAATTTTAGCTACACTATTAGAAGAGATATGGACTCCAGCAGCCCTTTGTGATTTGTAGATGGTAAGCAGTTTATTATTTGACTGAAGGGGACAATTAAAAAGATATTATTGGAGTAGGGGTATAATTACTGGGCAGGTGAATGGGGTATGGATGATTTTATGGGTTAAAGTTTGCTGCATATAAGTTAGATGGTAGGAAGCTCAAGCCAGTTAAGTGTTTTTAGTGCTAAACAGTGGTAGGTGCAGTAAGGTTTGCTGAAAGCTGAGATGTCCCCACTCTAGACCAGTAATCAAGGAGCCTGAATCCTCACCATTGACACTGGAGAGGGATGTTCAATTGGAATACAAATGGATACACTCAGTATTTCAAGATGCAGACCTCTCTACATAAAGCACAATTTCCCTTAAGAGCACACAGGGAACACACTCAGCCCAGGGTCTGGGTTTCTCATTCTATCTAGAAAACACTTTACTTCCAAGTACTCAAGTAAGCCAAAAAACAAAGTAATCACCAAGAACATAAAATTTAATGAAGCTTTCGGGCACACATCCCTTCATCAGCATACATAATTACATTTAATTGTTATATATATATATATATAGAGGATTAATTAAAACCACATGATCAGAACCAGCCAATAAAATTTTTTGTCAACTATATCATTACATAATTTAAAAACATATACCCAACCATTTATCAAAAAACTTTTTTTAAAAGAATTTTTTAAATAGCAGTATCTACTTAATAATATCAATATACTCCATTAAATACTAACATATTAAAATTTTTTTTTTAATAATATGTATAAATACTCATATATTTATTTTATTTCCAACTGTCTCTTAATTAATACAGGCTTTATACTAATGGCACTATTAAGACCTGGATTTAAATCTGCCTGTAGTCTAATTATCCAATCTAACTCTTTTAACTCTATAAGATTATTTATGTCACCACCTCTTATTCCTGGCTCAACAGTATCTATCACTCTAAATTTAAAATTATGTGTCTCAAATTCCATAATATGTTTATATAGGGCATTAGTTTGTACTTTCCTACTTATTTCAGATTTATGTTCTATAATGCGGTCTTTAAGCCGTCTTATAGTTTTCCCTATATAAAATGCATAACAATGTGTACAGGTAGCAAGATACACCAATCTACTTGTATTACATGTTGCTGCTATATGAAATTCATATTTCTTATTTGTAACGGGGTGTTTGTATGATTGATCAGATTCAAATATATCTTTGCAGCAGGTACAATTATAGCACTTATAAGTGCCTAATTTACCCTGTTGCAACTTACGTTCTTCCATAAAATCTTTATAACATAACATGTTTTTTATCGATTGATGATTTCTGTACGCAAAACTAGTTTTAGAGCCTACTAGCTTTTCTATTTCTGGCATGGCTATCAGTATTGGCCAATTTCTCTCAATAATCTTGTTACCTTGGTGCGTATACCCATTGTATGTCATAAGATATTTAATTTTGTTCTGTTGCATTACCCTTTGTGTTGTACATATTTGTTGTATTCCTAATGAAGTGGCAATAAATACTGGTCTATATACATTGTGTCTACCTTGATTTACATCTTCTATAATCTTATTTATAATAAATTCAGTATAACCATTCCCTACAAATTCATCTTTCATTTTTTCTATCTCAATTTCATATTGCTCATTTTCAGTTGTTAACCTACTCACCCTAATCATCTGTGATTTAACTATTCCTTTAAATATGTGAGGAGGATGCATACTTGTTTTTTTCAAATATCTTGCTGTATGTACTTCTTTTTTATGAACCATTGTTTCCAGTTTATCATTTCTTTTGTAAAGTTTAACATCCAAAAATACTATACTGTGTCTAGAATAGTCCATCTTAAATTTTAAAAAATTCGTACTGTTATTCAAATAAGAGAAATAAAGTAATAATTCATCTTCCGTGCCTTCCCATATAAAAAAACAATCATCTACAAATCTAGTGTAACATTTCACATATATATTGTGCACATTATTGTTACTTAATATATGGTTCTTCTCCCAATAATATAACACTAGATTTGCAAACGTGTTAGCCACTGAAGTCCTCATGGCCACGCCTGTCAGTTGTTTATAAGGAATACCATCAAAAATAAAGACATTCTTAGTTAGAACCAAATCTAACAGTAAACATATTTTTTCTATTTCACATGGTTGCTTAGTGGAATCCATTAATAATAATCTTCTTATAGCTTCAATGCCATAATCTATAGTAATAACTGTAAATAGTGATTCCACTCATTCTATCTCCCTCCAGATCCCTAGTAAGGCTCCCCACTGACACAGCTTCAGAATTAAGTCCTCAGCTGAGTGCCCAAGCCAAGTCCTCCACCAATCTCTGTGAAACCAGTGCTTCATGTCCCTGCCCAAGTAGCTGATGCACACACTCTTTGAGATTTAATTTTCACACACACACACACACACACACACACACACACACACACACACACACACACACACACACACACACACCTGGGCTAGTACATATTTACTAGCTATGCCCCCCTTCTGCCTAGACTATAAGGTAGTTATCACTGCCATCAGGCACTACAAATCCAGCTACCTAATGATCTTGCAAGGGTACGCAATTATACTGAGTGAAATTAATATTAATACAAATGGGAATGTTGACTAAACAGCCAAGCTTTTAGGAATGGCCAGTTATCACCAAATAAATATATGAAAATATTCTCAAAACTTAAATATTTTTTCTAAAAGGCCCAGTCACAATGAGAAGTTTAAATATATTTAATAATAAATAATAAAAGAACATGAGAATACTAGATATATATTTAAAATAAATACCAGTGATTCTGTCACAGGAATATTAAAAATAACACTGATGGAAAGTTTCACACAGTTATAGAAAAACAGTATTTAGCAAGTCTTACTATATATTCCTATTTAACTAAAGTATTTTCTGTCCCTACTTAGTGGATAGAGGAAGGCAATATGGGTGAGTGGTTCTTGTTGTCATATCCAAGACAGAATACAGAATGCTGCTGAGACTTCAGTTCCCTCTAATATTAAAACATTATTTCTGTACAAAATGACATCACATATGTCTGGTCATCTGACTCTGTTTCCTGTGCTATTACAACACTAGAAGCTGCCAGGATTTTAGCACCTACATGTCAGTAATATATACACAGGAGCATTGTTCAGATGTGGTGCAGCCACTGGAAGTCATAAAACCATAAAAGCATTCCACTCTTTCTACAGGAGCTACAACCTATTCTTTAGTACAGAGTCATAAAACCATAAAAGCATTCCACTCTTTCTACAGGAGCTACAACCTATTCTCTAGTACAGACAACACATCTCTGGCTCCCTTCAAAAATGTGGGACAACATCTTAAATCTTAACCCATAGCGTCATTAAATTTGAAGAATATTTTACAAAGTCAGGTGGATTAACCTCTTCCCTTCCAGAATTTGCATTTGTTACAATGTATACATTTAAACAGTTACAATAATGCATGTACATTTATTTTCCTTCCAGCAGGGCACAATGTTGATACATATTAATACAGGCAAACCTCACAAATATATTTTCAGCACAAAAATCTGTACAAATCAGTTTGATTTACAAATCACATATAATTATTACAAACTCCAGTTAGCTGTGCTGGCACAAGTTATACATCCACTGCCCTACTTCTCTTGGCATGGCTGGCAGTACCTCCTATTGTCACACATGCAAATCTGGCAACTTTGTTATAGCACTGTTCAAGTTTAGAAATAAGTGAGGCATGTAGGTTGGTCATGACAGGGGATCCATGTGGTGGAAAGGGTAAGAGGTAAGTGGTAGCTAGACTTACCTTGGCAGAGTCTGTAAGGAATTTCTTTACATTGTTGTAGACTCATAATGTGAGTAATGACCCTTAGTTACTTCATGATTTATTTACTGTCAATAAACATTGACTCTATGATAGCCAGCTAGTGTGCCCCCTCCATGTCACTTGTATCCCACAAGACATATTAAAATTAATCTTTAGTCCATCTCCATTTAAACTATCAATCCATTAACTAGGAAACCTACATAACTGCAAAGAGTATGTAGTTGACTGGTTAAGTCTATATGTTAAATGTTTTATTTTGTGGAACTAAAAGTATATAACAAATGACTGGTGGAGCTGGTGGGTACTGGTTTGGTTTATGTGGATATTGGTTAGTACAGGTGGAATGTTTAATTTGGGGGGGGGGTGACAATTGTAATAATTTGAGATGTGAGCCAGAGCTGAAAAAACAAGGAGGAGAATATTGGGGACAAATGTGTTTTTAAAACGGGTTTGTTTTTAATAGACTTATGTAGCAGATGGAAGAATGCTGATTAGATCCAAGAGTGATGAATTGATATAAGAATATAACCGTGGAAAATTGTTAGTTATGAGCTGAGTGGAAGTGTACATGTGTGCTCTGAATATCAATAAGTGTGCTAAAGTTAATATTTGTGGGTATGCTTTCAGGAAGGATCTCCTAACAGTATTGTGTAGACATTTACTATTAGCCGAGATTACAGAGTGTATATGTAGCAAAGGAGGACGGGTTTGAGTACAAACAAAAATGAAAGTAGCTGTGAGTACAGTGCAGAGGATCGCAAACTTGAAAGGTGTTACTACTGAGAAGTATTTTGTATTAAGGACAGTGTATATCTCAATATAAAAATACACTGTACTTTTAGCAAGAAATAAAAGTTTAGCATTAGATCCAGCTTATAGATGTAGATGGGCAGTACAGGAAATACAGGAGTATTAGAAACGAACATTATATATTAGGGTGGATGGTATGTAGAGATTGTTGAATATAGTATTAATAGCTTATGAGATAAGTTAATATTGTGACACTGATAGGAAAAGAAGGAGTTTACTAGTCAAAGAAAATAGTCCAATAATAAGAGGAAGAAGAAATGTAATGTGCAACGCACCTGAGTGAGATGGCTGGGGGAGAATGGTAGGCTACCTGTGAGTGAATATATTTGGCTAGGAGTCAGTATGGGTTGTTATAATGAGACAGACTGAATATTGAGTCAGTATATAGATGGTGTGATGAAGGGGAGGGAGCCGAGCAAGTCCATTAGTAGATGAAGTAATAAATTGATTTACATGCTGTAGTATTGATTGACTTGGTGTGACTCTTGGACTGGTCATGTTATAGGAAAGAAAGCAAACCCATGGGGTGATAGGGGTCAGGATGGTAGAAGAGTGTAGTTTGCCACAAATCAGAGGACTCCTGGTAGCCAGTCAGCATGTGTATGTGCACCTTGGCTAACCCAGTGCAGTCTGCAGAAGAGTTTCACATAACAGTTTGCTGTGTGTGTGTGTGTGTGTGTGTGTGTGTGTGTGTGTGTGTGTGTGTGTGTGTGTGTGTGTGCATATGCTTGTGCGTGTGTGTGCGTGTGTGTGTGTGTGTGTGTGTGTGTGTGTGTGTGTGTGTGTGTGTGTGTGTGTGTGTGTGTGTGTGTGTGTGTGTGGGTGTGTGTGTGCGTGTGTGCGTGTGTGCGTGTGTGTGTGTGTGTGTGCGCGTGTTCATTTGTTTCCAAAATGCACACACACCTGCCTGTGAAGAAGAGCGAGGGGGGCTTTCAGTGTTAAAGTGCACAGTATAAAGAACATTACCCTCTAAGCCATTGTGCAGCATAAATAAAGGTAGAAAAGTCACAGATGTTCAGAAGAAGAGAGTCAGCCTATAGGAGGTGCACTGCTCAGTCAAGGAGAGTGGGGGAGGGGGAGTACAGGACAGGAGACAGGATAACTAAGCATAGGGAAAAGATACAGGGATAGCATGCAGGACGGCAGAAAGAAAATGTGGTACTACGCACAACTGGAGTTGCACTTATACAACAATTCACAAATTGTCTATTATTGCAGTTACTATGTGTAGCAGCAATGAAAAATAATTTGTGTACCTATCTACATACAAAAGATTATCCTAAGCCTTCCTGTCCTGTGCCCCTCCTCCCCTCCTTCACTGCCCTTGTCACACCTGGCATGAAATCACTGCTGCACTGATATTTATTATAATGACAATTTCTGTACAACCACTCATGAGTATACAGAGAATGGGTATGGCTGTGAATCATAGATCTGCACCTGAGCATTCATAGCTTGAGCTTGTTGGTCTCCTTCCAGGGCAGACAACAAAGGTTATTCTTAAAGGACAGACTAATGAGGAGTCAAGAAGGGTGAGCGGTGTTCTGTCAACATGAAAGGATGGTAGTGAGTACTTAGAATTTACGGTAAGGAACACAAGAGATATGCTACTAAAAAGGGCTATCTGCACAACAAATGGATACCCCAAAGTGTCTATAGTAAATACCTTTTGCAGGCACCAGTACAGATCAAATGGATAGTGTATGTATGCATGTCACAGCTAACAAGCCCATTAGCAGAATAGCCCACAACAGATAAGTTCAAGTGAAAGTGAGTATAGCTCTGCTGTTCAGGAGTAGTTAGAACTCCTAAAACAAGGTGGCACACATCTCCAGCTTATAAGTTAAGAATGTTTCCAAAGGCAGGAAGGTAGTTGACAGTGTCATTGAAAGAATGTCATGCAACAACCCCAAAAACTAAAACAATGAGTGGTGTCACAATGTATTTTAACTGCCTAAAGCAAAGGCAACCAGACAGAAATTGTAGGCTGAGCATCGGTTACAGGAAAGGGAATCCAGTGCAGTTTGTGGGAGCATTTCACAGAATGATTTGCTGTGTGTGTGTGTGTGTGTGTGTGTGTGTGTGTGTGTGTGTGTGTGTGTGTGTGTGTGTGTGTGTGTGTGTGTGCACGCACATATGCTGGTGTGTATGTACTTCCAAAATGCATGCGTACCTGCCCAAAACGAAGGCAGGAAAACAATAGATGTAGGTTGAGCATCTGTTTTGGGAAGGGGAAACCCAGTGCAGCCTTCAGGAGCACTTCTCACAAGGGTTTGCTGTATATCTGTTTCCAAAATGCATGTATACCTGCCTCAGCATTCACAAAGGTACTTACCTGGCATCCTTTCAGAGCTGACAGAAAGGGTGATTCATAAAGGACATAGTAAAGTTAAGCCAGGAAGGGTGGTAGAGTTCTATGATTTATTTATATATTTGTTAACCATGTATGTATAATGGCCTGAAGACTGTTTTCAAGCCTGACCACAAAGTGACATACAAAAACCATAAAATAAAGGTTTGCTGTATGATAATAGCTTTGGCATATTCATTTAGTACATGAAAATAATTTTGGCATATGAATACACAGAAATATCACAGCATTAAAATACCTTTCATCTTAAATGTTTAGCATTCCACTGTTAAATAAAAATCAGATGCTTTCATATAAATGAAGAGGGTAAGAAATGAATGATTCAGAGGGGTAACAAATTTACAACACTACCGGGATTTCCCATGGCATCACTCATATTTATAATGGACACAAGTAATAACATTACAACATAAAGGGAGACAATCTGTAAGTCAGATGTAATGATAGGAAAACATTACAACATGAAAGTCTGCTGGAGGGAGGGGATCTGAAATAAAGTCAGATGAAATGACAAGAAGTCATTACAATATGGAATTCTATCCGAGAGAGGAGATCTGAAATAGTCAGGTGTAATGAAATGAAGACATTGCAACATGGAATTCTGTGTTTGGGAGGGCATCTATAATAAAGTCAAGTGTGATGATAGGAAGATATGACAAAATGAAATTCTACCTGAGAGAGAGAATCTTGTGCAATGATTGTAAGACACTGGAACATGAAGATTATGTGAAAGAGAAAGTCTGTATTTCAGTCAGAAGCAAAAGGCAAGATGATGGGGGTAGGGATAGGAAGGAAAACTGTGGTACAGCACTTCTAGCTAGGGTAATGCAGTTGGAGGCATTATATTGGGTGACTTCAACTACCCTAACATAGACTGGGAGCATTACTCTAGCTCCAACACCCTAGCCCGAAGGTTCCTAGAATTTATAAACTCAAATGCTATGGAACAACTTGTTGCCACTCCCACAAGGGGGGACAACATACTGGACCTGATCATCACCAACATGGGGACTCTATGCTCCAGACCAGAAGTGTATCCCTCACTGGTAAGATCAGACCATAAACTAATCTCACTAGATATTCACATCCCGACCCCAGCCCCTGCCCAGAAAACCACAGTGAAAAACTTCTCTAAAGCAAGTTTCACACTCCTCAAAACCGAGGTGGAATCCTTCAAAGCCCCCGGGCCTGTGGAAAATACGGCCCAGACCACAGAATTCTTTATAAACGCATTCTATGAGCACCTTCAGGAATGCATGGATCATGCAATCCCAAATAAAACCAAGACCCAATCCTCCAAATTTAGGCGACCTGTCTGGTGGACTCCAGCCATAAACAAACTATACAATAGAAGGAGGAAGCTACTACATGATTGAGCAAAATCCCAAAAAGGGAAGGTATCTCTGATTAGTATTAGCAAAAAACTATGGGCACTCATAAAATCATCTAAGGCCAGCTTCGAGAGAAAAATTGCACAGGACACTAAGGATAATCACAAGGCTTTCTTTAGTTATGTTAGGAACCTGGGTGGAAATTCCCAGATATGCTCAGAATTAGTCCAAAATGACAAAAAATACACCGAACCCACAGACATTGCCAACATCCTAGCTGACAGGTTCAGCGCAAACATCCCCCCCCCTCCCCACCAAAAGGGCAAATATCTATCCCAGCAGAGTGCTGCCCCGCTGACATCTCAGATGCTCAGGTAAGAGCCGCCCTCTCCAAAGCAAAAAACACAGCATCAATGGGACCAGGCGGTGTCCCGGGCTGTGTCCTACATGAACTCCAAAAAGAACTAAACCCAAACATAAAACTACTGTTCAGTCTCAGCCTTACTACAGGATATGTGCCCAAAGAGTGGCGTACAGCTACAGTGGTCCCTCTCCACAAAGGTGGTGCCTCAACGGATCCTGGAAACTATCGCCCCATAAGCCTGACTAGCTTGGTCTGCAAAGCTATGGAAAAGATCATCATGGACCTCATAAATAAAGATATTGGGGACCTACAGACACTGGATCCTACCCAGTTCGGCTTTGTTAAGGGCAGATCCTGCCTCTTAAACCTGGTTGATTTCTTTAAAACAGTCACCAAGGCCATTGACGAGGGGAAGGTGGTCCACACAGCCTACCTGGACCTTGCAAAAGCCTTCGATACAATACCCCACTCGGGCATTATAGATAAGCTCACCAGCTTAAATATAAACCCCTATGTCACTAGATGAGTTGTAAACTGGCTCAAGGACAGAACCCACATGGTTAGAATTGCTGGAGCCATGTCAGACTCCAAACCAGTTACAAGTGGCATCCCACAAGGCTCAATCCTGGAACATTTCTTGTTTGGTATATATTTCTTGGAGGTACAGGCTAACACAGAAGGACTGTGGCTGGCCAAGTTCGCAGATGACTGCAAACTGGGCGCCATAATCGACTCTCCAGCCGACACAAGCATCCTACAAAAGGGCCTCATAGAAACAGACAACTGGTGCCAGAGCCATGGCCTCAAGCTAAATGCCAAAAAGTTTATAGTCATCCCCTTTGGCAAAAACAAAGTGCCCACAAATTACCACATAGGTGGTAATCCATTAAGTACGGAAGAAGTAATTAGGGACCTGGGGACCCAAGTTGATAGCAATCTCTCATTTGACAACCACGTGGCCAAAGTGGTTAGAAAAACATTTCATATAGCCCACCTAATCATGAAGGGATTCACATCTAGATCAGGGAGGTCATCGTGCCTCTTTACTCATCCCTCATCAGGCCCATAATTGAGTACAATGCCCCTTTTGGGATGTACCTTACCAGACACCTGCAGCAACTGGAAAGACCCCAAAAGTACCTCACCAAGAGGATCAAAGGGCTCAAACAGATGCCATATGCTGCCTGGTTAAAGAAACTCCAGCTCTACTCAGTGGCATACCGCCTGCTCAGAGGCGATCTGTGCCTGACGTATAAAGCCATGTCCAACCCGGAATTAATGGACATGCTGCACCTCAGAAAATCTAAATCCCATCGAGCTACGCGCTTGAGAGACTTGAACCTCAGCACTGAAATAATTAGGACATGCTGGAGAGACAGATTCATAACCCAGAGGCTCCCTTCACTCTGGAATAAAATCCCAGTCCAGGTTAGGCAGAGTCCCTCATTGATGCTCTTCAAGAGGAATCTTGATGAGTGGATGGGAGATAGTAGGTTTACCTCAGGTATCACTTCTGTGTCACTGTTAGACAGAGGCACAGTATACTAACCTCGAAAAAGGGCATAGCAAAATTCATTTAAAATGGGTTGCGAAACCCAAACACACTCTGGCTAGGCTTATAAATGCCCTAGGGCAGATAGCCTAGTATGAACCTATGAACCTATGAACCTATGAAAATCTCCTGATTTATGTTAGTAGCTGAATCTTACGAGTAATACCAGTTTACATCTCTTTCATGCATGTTAGTATTAAGATGACCATTTTATAAATGAATGATCATATTTTGATGCAAAATTCAAACTGAAAAGAGAAAAGTTATACATTAAAGTTTATTCTAAAATCTTACAAATGTGATTAGTTCATAAAATCAAGTGAAAACCTTAATTTAACAGTTGCCTTATTCAATGCACAACAAATATTTTACTTTACAGCACATTTAAAAAAAAAGAATATATATATATATATATATATATATATATATATATATATATATATATATATATAGTGTATATGTATGCACTGAGGTGGTGGTGCTGTGGTAGCGTTGTCACCTCACAGTTAGATGTTGCCCGTTTGATTCTCAGTTAGAGCATCTTCTGTGTGGTGACATGCGTGAATGGGTGTTCCTTCGTTGAAGGTTGTGCGTTAGGCCCAGCAAGCCAATACGTAAAAAAATCTACTGCCAGTCATTAGCGGACCGGAGTTCCGCTGTGGTGACCCCTAACCGGGAAAAGCTGAAAGACACAAACATAGTGTATATGTATGTATGTATATATGTGTATGTATGTATGTATGTATATGTATGCATATATATGTATGTATACTCTTACATGTATATTTGCTTGAATGTAAACATTTATAAACTTTTATTCAGTTGTGAAATATCTTGCAATGCTCTACCAGGTTCTTATTTACTCTCATTGTATATTCTGTACACTTGTATTTTCAACCAAAAGGGGGAATATCTTCTTATTGTATACTAACGGCTGTAAAGTCTACAGTGTGTATGCTACTACTCTGTAATGTCTCTTTTATAAATTTTTCTTCTCTCTGTAAACTTATGGAGTTTTTCTCCCCGGACTCCACTGAAAACGGACACTTATTGTCCAGTCGGATTATCCTGGCAAACAAATGTTAAATAAATAAATAATAAATAATACATAATGCCTCAGTTTACTTTTGGGACTACATTCATTTTGAAGCATGAAGTTTCACTGAGCAATTAAAATGACGGAGTTTATCAGCTAGTATCTTTCAATATATAATCTCAAAGCTGACTATTTCCTTAACATATCCTGTTCCCAGAACTTAAGCGTTAGTGGTTTTATCTGGTGTCAGGGTGTTCTTAGCATTTCTGGTAAAATGCCAGCTAGTCTAGGAGCAGATTGTAATGCATTGTTTTATGAGACATTTATAGTTCTCATTACCCTACTCATTCCTTTCTGCTGTTTTTATTTGGGTAAAGGTTGCCTTTAACTCTGCATTCCTAATATGTCAAACTGCAGATGAATTATATGTTAATTGTGTTTTAGGACCCATACATGAAGCTAAAGATTACTCCTGTTCCATTCACATATTTTTTATTTTAATTTTATTTTATGTTACATTTGTTTACCAGGGTAGTCCGCTGATCACCATTGTCCATTTATAGATACTGCCCAGGTAAAATAATTCACAAAGTAGAAAAAAAGTGTAATGAAGAAGGCAGTCAGCTATACATATCAAAAACAGATCAGAAAGAAACAATATATAACAAAACTATACAGTAGCAATTTAATAGCCGTAGCAATGATTATGAGATAAATGTACATTTTATATTTTTCATGATAATATTTCAGGCGGCAGCATGGTGGAACCTCTGGGGTATAATGAGAGTGCAGGGCAGTGTTGGGGATGTGAAGCTAAGAGGATTTAGTAGCTGAGAGACAGAGTGTAAGGCTAGAGACTGAGTCCCTTATGTGATGTGGCCTGCTGTCTGGCAAGTGCAGTTTGATTTGTTAAGGAGGAATTGTTTGTTCAGCTCCAAAGTGGAGGATTGTAGTTACTTTAGGTGTGTGTGTGTGTGTGTGTGTGTGTGTGTGTGTGTGTGTGTGTGTGTGTGTGTGCGTGTGTGTGTGTGTGGGTGGGGGTGCATATTTCATTCCTTTGATCTCTGTTGCCTGGAAAACAGGTGGCTCAAATGGTACATACATTCATGTAAGGTAGACTACTCAAATGTGAAGTGATATGCCTTCTTCCCAGCATAAGTGCATGCTGTGCTGTTATCTGTCGCTATCTTAAATGTTGCTTGTACCATAGGGAATCCTAGGCATTATGTATACATCTGTTATATTGTTTTGCTATTGGGATGGTTCTCTGTAACTTAAAAGCAATGTAAGTTTTTCTTTTAAGTCTCCAGTTTCATAGTTGACACATCTTATAAGAAACTTCAAATTAATCCAAACAGAATTTCTTGAAATGAGTTTAGGGCTAAGATAACAATCAGATGAAGCATTGCAAAAAAATGCTGTCTCTGCAATGCAAATGATTTTTATCTGGTCCACCTCTTTAGTGCACGTGTGCATGCCCATACGTACAGACACACACACACACACACACACACACACACACACACACACACACACACACACACACACACACACACACACACACTAATGCAAAGGATTTGTAGAGTATGAGCCAGTTAAACCAACTTAAGGTTAAATACTAAGCTCCCACAACCCAGTGTATTACATATCACTCTCACTTCATAATTTAAATTCACAGATACTATTGTAACAAAATAAATCAATTTCTGAGATGTTTGTGTTAATAAATATGGAAAGGCAAACAACAAACACTACTGGCGTCTTCATTTCACCTTGCAAAAAATGTAAAATAATCTTTCAAAGATTTATGTTATATAAGGTCTTTGATAAACATTTCATTTCACTCATATCATAAATTTATGGTAAAAATGTAGAAACAAAATTATTTCTCTATAAACTTTGTTAAAGCTATCTAAGCACACAGCACTAAAGAATACACATGAGCACTAAAGAATACACATGAGCACTAAAGAATACACATCAGCACTAAAGAATACACATGAGCACTAAAGAATACACATCAGCACTAAAGAATACACATCAGCACTAAAGAATACACATGATGTTGCACTGGTTTGCTCTTCCAGCTTAAGTGCAGGATTGTTGATCCATTTGGCACAAGGCTGCAAAATGATTCTGTATTCCATCCATTAAACGTTTTTCGTGGTGAGGGATAACAAGCAGAGTAAGGTAGTCCATAGTTTGGCAGTTAGTAAATGGGACTGAGGCTCTGATCTATTAATGACCTGCTTCTTGTGTGCAAAGTACAGAGTTTAATTTTTCCACCTCTATTTTTCTACTGTGTGATTCTGAGCAAGTCACAATCACTTAATCAGACAGTTACCCCAGGTCACGCCTGGAAAGGAAAACTTGTGTTCAGAGTGCTTACCTGATCAACAACTGAATTAAAAAAAGTTGAGCAGACAGAACAAGGCTTCCTTCTTAACAGCATTCTCCAGGTCATTCTGTGGGATCTTTGGCATTCCCAGATTACCTGAAAGATGCCCTCCCCCAAACATATCTTCAGTGTACCCCGAGACCTTCTGCAAGTGGGTCATTCCTGGAACAAATCTCCCTTTAAAGGTGTTATATGGTATCCTCAGAAATTTAACATATCTTAATATAAAAGCTCAATGGCTGCACTCAGACATTTTCTCAGGTTGCCAAAACTCCTCACTGTATATGAAGAGTGAACCCTAGTTATCCTGTGAAGGAACCTCATTGTTGCTGCTTACATTCTTAATCTCATCCTTTCATTCACTACATTAACTTGGAGTCCACCAGTGAGGAATAGCTACAAAGACTACTGGGTATTACTAAACTCTTTCTTCACCACTGTACTCTAGTATAATGCTTGCAGCCACTGGAACCTATCCTTGGCAGTTACTCAGAGGAGGCTATATACAAATAAGAAGGATGCAACTCACTCAGAGGAGATGATGAGCAAATAAGGAGCATACCACTTACCCAGGAGTAGGCCATATGCAAGGAAGAAGCAAGCATATCACTCAGGGGAGGCTCTATACAGGTAAGAAGCATGTAGCTCACTGAGGGGAAACCCTGTGCAGGTAAGGAACATGCGGCTCAGTCAGGGAGACACTGTGCAGGTAAGCAACATGCATCTCACTCAGCGGAGGCCCTGTGCAGATAAGGAGCATGCAGCTTACTCAGGGGTAGGCCCTATGCATGTAAGAAAGCATGCAGCTCACTCAGTGGAGGAACTGTGCAGATAAGAAGCATGCATCTTACTCAGGGGTAGGCCCTATGCAAGTAAGAAAGCATGCAACTCACTTGGGGGGGGGGGTTATGCATGTAAGAAGCATACAGCTCACTCACCAGAATACCCCTATACAGGTAAGAAGCATGCATCTCACTCAGGTAAGGTGATATACAGGTAAGGAGTATGCAACTCATTTAAGGTCGGGGCTGTGCAGGTAAGAAGCATAAAGTTCACTCAGGGAGGCCTGGTGTAGGTAAGGAACATGCAGCTCACTTAGGGAAGGCCTATGCAGGTAAGGAGTATGCGGCTGACTTAGGTAAGGCCCTGTGCAGGTAAGGGGCATGCACTTCATTCAGGGAGGCCCTGTGCAGGTAAGAAGCATTCAACTCATTCAGAGAAGGCCCTTTGTAGGTAAGGAGCATGCAGCTCATTCTGGGAGGCACTGTACAGGTAAGAAACATGCAGCTCACTCAGGGGAGGTCCTATGCTTGTAAGGAGGATGCAGCTCACTCAGGGGAGGCCCTGTACAGGTAAGAAGCATGAAGATCACTCTGGGGGGAGGGGTTATGCAGGTAAGAAGTATGCATTTCACTCAGAGGAGACCCCTATGCAGTTAAGAAAAATGCAGTTCACTTACAGGAAGCCCTGTGCAAGGAAGGAGTATGGTAGCCCACTCAGGGAAGGCCCTGTGCAGATAAGAAGCATGCAGCTCACTCAGGGGAGGCCTTGTGCAGGAAAGAAGTGTGCATATCACTCATGGAGACCCTATAGGTTCATAGGTTCATAGGAGTTTACTAGGCTAATGTCCAGAAGGGCCTTTTTAATCCTAGCCATCCATCCCAAATCTCTGACAAGTACCCTTGATAAGTGTAAGCAGGGGCTTAAGAGATTAAACATCTACAAGCAGGGGCCTGGGAAATGAACCATTTACGAGCTGTCTGTGTCCATTTGAGACACAGATGCAAAACCAGGGATGAATTTCCTGTTCCCCATCCAGTTCTCCAAGTTATACTTGAACTGAGTTAGAGAGGAACTCTGCTTCACATGGATGGGGAGCCTGTTCCAGAGAAAGGGTAGTCTCTGGGATACATACATGCTTCTCCAGCAGGTCCTATTTATATCACAGGCAAGGTTTAAGTCTTTAGAATGGGCAATTTTTGTGCTGCTTGTTTTGCGGATAAGCAAGAGGTCCAACAAAGTGGGGTATGATAGCAACGTGTATGTCAGGAATAGATTTCCCTTCAATAGCCTGTTGGAGACAGAATATAGGGGTAGGACCTGGAGGTGGTCTGCAGAAGACATGTTATTTATGCCCTGTATTCTTTTAGTTAGGAACCTCTCTGGACATTCCAATTGATGAATAAGCCTGGTTAGGTACATACCAAATGGGGCATTGTACTCAATGATAGGTCTGATGAATGATGAATACAGTGGAACAATGACTTGCTTGGACCTAGATGCCATACATTTGTTTATAAGTTGCACAGCATACAATGATTTCCTCTCTACTGTAGATACATGATAGTCAAAACTAGATTACTGTCTATGTGTGTCCCCAAGTCCATCACTATTGAGTCATCGCTTAGGGGTGTGTTGTCAATATGATAGTTACCAGGGGTGGATGACTTCCCAAAGTGGATACTATTATTCGTTTCTTAGCATTTAGTTTTAGTCCATGGCTCTGACACCAGTTATTTGTCTGTGTCAGCCCTTCCTGGAGAACATTGATGTCTTTGGGAAATTCAATGACACCTCCTAATTTGCAGTCATTTGCAAATTTAGTCAGAGGTCATTGACAATGGCCTTTATTTGAGAGAAGTAAATGCCAAAAAGGAGTGGTATCAGGACCAGTCCCTGAGGGACTCCAATTGTGACTGGCCTTTTGTAGAGGTAGACTCCCCAATTCTAACTTCTTGGGTCCTGTATGTGAGCTGTTTAGTTATCCATTGGGGAACTTAAGGATTTGTACCTAACCTCTTGAGTTTGTCAGCAATGCCTGAGTAGGGTATTGTGTCAAATGCCTTGGCCAGGTTAAGGTAAGCAATATGAACCATCCATTGCTTTGGTGACCTTCTCAAAGACGTCCATCAGGCTGAGTAGCCTTTGACAAAGCCAAACTGGGTTGGGTCCAGTGTTTGGAGGTTTCCTACTTCATTATTGATCATTTTCATGATAATTCTTTCCATGCCTTTTCAAATGATACCAGTGAGACTTATAGGTCTGTAGTTTCCAGGGTATGTAGATGGCCTGCATTTGTGCAGAGAGATGACTGTTGCTGTTCATGAAGCACAAAGCCTGTTTGGATCCTACAGTTAAATAGCTATTCCAGAGCGTCTGATAGGTCATGTTTCATGTTATTTAGAAGGCATCCTGGTATATTGTCTGGGCCCACTGATGTAGTGTTCTTGACCTTAGAGAGAGCATTGAGGAACTCCTCCCTAGTGACAGCAGTGGGAGCTATATGTGATGGTATTTCCTGATGGAAGACTGAGAAAGAGAGAGGGGGGGGGGTAAAGTTGGAGCTGAATTTGTCAGCCAGTAGGTTTGCTATATCTTCTGGCTCGATATAGGTGACTCCATTTACAGTGAGGTCTGCACACAATTATGTATTACCTTTGAGGTTGCAGACATAGCTAAATAATGCCTCGTGGTTGTCCTTGGCCTGGGAGGCCAAATTTACCTCAAATTTGGCTTTGGTAGACTTTATTTGTCCTTTGAGTTGTCTGTTGAGTTTGATGAATGTGCTTTTATCCTGCTGGGTGCTGCACCTCCTAATTTTTGCCATGATTTTCTTCCTTTTGTTATACAGCCTATGTTGTGATTCCACCAGTATTCTTGTTTGAGTTAGTTCTATACTCCTTCCTGGTGAGTATAGCTGCCTCTATGCAGCTATTAACTTGCTTGTATAGGATTTCTGTGAACAGTTCTGTGTAGGCAGCAGTGTTCTCAGAGTTTATGGGGGGGGGGGCGTTGAAATTTTGCCATGTTATCACTTAATAGTAAGAATTTAGTCTTAGAGTAGTTCTGGATATTCCAGGGTTAGTTGGGGTTCCAGGTTTTATTTTTAATTCAAAGGAGACCATTTTGTGGTCTGACCTTACCAGGGAAGACAATACACAGGGGGTATGTGTAGCACTGTCCCATATTAGTGAGGACCAGATCCAGTTTGGTTGCGCCTCTTGTTGGTGTATTGATAATCTGGTCCAGGGAGTTTGCAGTTACAAAATCCAGGAATCTCCATGCCTCTATGTTTGGTGTTGTATATGATTCCCAGTTAACACTGGGGTAATTAATGCCACCCATAAATATGGTATTGATATGGATGGTGGATGGTTCCAATAAGTTTAAATACATGGTATGAGTTTCCTAGGTCATAGAGGGGGGCCTATACCTTACAAGGAAGTGGTATTGGATTTTGCCTACAGTGATTTGAATGTGAAGAAGCTCAAGTTTATTGTCCTGGTTGACCAGTCTTGAGGTATATTTATTTTTGATGTACATGGAGACACCTCCACCTTTAGTCCCTGTCTGTGTAGTTAATGGGCTAAATGTGTGGAAGGCATTCTAACTTTACACTGTCGATGTGTTCATTGTGGCTTTAAACCATGTCTCTGTGACCACACAGACATTAGCATTCTCCCGGGTGAACAGAGCAAGTAAGAACCATGTGTCTAACTCAACGGAGGCTCTGTGTAGGTAATAAGCATGCAGGGGTAGGCCCCATGCAGGTAAAAAGCATAGGTCTAAGGGGAGGCTGTATATAGATACAAAGTATGTAGCTAATTCGGGGGGTCTTCTGCAGGTAAGGAGCATGTAGCTTACCTGGGGAGGATGGCTTTGAGGTAGGAAGCATACAGCTCCGGGGAGGCCCTATGTTGGTAAGTAGCATGAGACTCAGTCAAGGGACGCCCTGTCAGGTTAGGAGTATGCATTTCAGTCAGAGGAGGCCCTGTGCAGGTAAAAGGCATGCAATCTACTCTGGAAAGGCCGTATGTAGGTAAGAAACATGTAGCTTATTCAAGGGAAGGTTGTATGCAGGTAAGAAGTACACAACTCACGCAAGGGGATATCCTATGTGAGTAATAGGCATGCAGCTCACATGAGGAGGCCCTGTGTAAGTTCAGTAAAACTGATAACATACTTGCCTGTTTAGTGAAATCTGGCTGACCACATGATTTGCAGACTACAGATACGAGGCATATATGTAGCATGTGATAGCTTAAAAACTTTTTATATGTCATAAGATAGGACTTCAAAGATTGCAACTTCAAAGAAGAGATAATGAAATTAAACTAAAATAACTTTCATTTCAAGTATTTTATTACTGAAATAACTGTTACATTTGTTTATACTACATTGTACTTTGCTAGTTTGTCACAGTTCTGCCATCTTGGGTTTTGCTGCTTATGACAGAGACAGTGTACACATATGTATGTGTGTGTGTGTGTGTGTGTGTGTGTGTGTGTGTGTGTGTGTGTGTGTGTGTGTGTGTGTGTGTGTGCGTGTGTGTTTATGTGTTTATGTTTGTTTGAATCTTCTGTCCATTGTCAATTGATTTTTTTTTTGTAAATAGTCATTTGAATTTGCTTTACACTATTTTTGTTTAGAATTACTTGCTAATAGAAGGAAAAGGCTGATACGTACATGTATAGTCATACACAAACTCAAAGCTTCAGAAGGATAACATCTTGTGCTTTGGGAGTATTATAGCAATAACCCACGCCTGGGTGTGGGTAATGCTAAATTTACCCACGGTTGGCGTGGTTTGGTCCCGAGGGCGAAGCCCAAGGGACCAAACAAAGCCAACCGTGGGTAAATTTAGCATTACCCACACCCAGAAGTGGTTATTGCTATTATATGACATTATTTAAGAAAAGAAACTATTACTTTTCTTAAATAATGGCATAGTATAATGCCTGTTTACTGCCCTTCCGCAGATGTCTGGCATCCGCGGCAGTTCTGATGTACTGCGCGCCTGCGCAGTACATCAGAGTTGAGCAAAAGCAACGGAGAAATCAAGATCTCCGTTGCTTTTTTTTAGTGTCTCGCTATGTTAAATGAGTTTAACATAGCGAGACACAAAAAAAAAAGCAACGGAGATCTTGCTTTCTCCGTTGCTTTTTTTAAAACACTGTCTCGCTATGTTAAATGGGTTTAACATAGCGAGACAGCTTTAAAATAAGCAACGGAGATCTCCGTTGCTTATTTTAAAGCTGTCTCGCTATGTTAAACCCATTTAACATAGCGAGACAGTGTTTTAAAAAAAAGAGTTATACTAATGGAAAAAAGTCCGGGCGACCGGACCTTTTTCCATTAGTATAACTCGATTTACAATGGGCACGCTGGCCAATCAGCGTGCACGTTTTGGGGGGGGTCATGGTATAATATGTGTTTTGTTTGGAATTGTTTTCTGTCAGACTGATGATCATATTATCTTACAAAAGAAGTGCATTTTTTATTTCTGTCACTCCAACATTATATTTGAGTTCACAGGCTTTAGATTACAAAGGTACAAAACACTGACAAAGCAAGGAGTTTGATAAGTGACTTTTCATTTGTAATTTGAATAATTTGGAGTGTGTTTGTTTTAAAATCAGTGGAATGGCATTCCACATTTTAGCTACATAGTTGGAGAAGAGGGAGGTTTTGAGATGCAGAGCAGTAGTTTATCTATGGAGCACAAAGATGTATCTGGTTAGGAGTACTTCTTGAGATTATTAAAGGATGGCAGTTGTTTTTGGTGAGAAATTGACTAGGCATTGTGATAGTTCTAACCACTGCAGTTGTTTTAGGACCAGGCAATAGTGAGTTTTGTGAAGGAGGAAAAACACCATATCTTTCTACGTTCTTGTAACACTGCTCCAGCTTGCTTAATTTAGAAGCTTGTTTGTTTTAGTAAATATGGCTGCCACAGAGTAGAGTGGCGAGAAGGAAGGTTAGGTAATGCAATATTCTTCCTTGCAAGGTCAGATAGGTAAGGTTTGGCCCTACAGAGGGAACATAGTCAAATTTCATGTGCTTATCTACACACACCCCTTGTAATTTTGCATGCAGTTCAAGTTCAATCTTAGTGTTGTTGGAGGAAGTAATGAAAATGTTGTTTTAGGGTAGAGAATTGTCTGGCAGTGAAAACTATTATTTTTTTTTTGTCTGGGGGTTGACTAGGAGTTGCAAGTCATTTACCCAAGATTCAGTTGAAGAAAAGAATAAGTTGTTGAAGTCTGGTTAGGCTCTTGGCAGAGCAGATCAGCTTGGAATCATTTGCGTATGGTATAATGGAGATTTGTTCACTTGTATTATGGAGGTCATTCAAAATATGTTAAATGAGGATGAATCTTTGGGGATACAGTAAGAAACTAGGAGAATTCATTTTACCATTTCATTGCTTAAGAACTGTTGCTTAGATAGCTGAGAAAAAGGTAAGAAATGGGTTATTAAGACCTATGTGTGATAGACTGAGTAAAAGTTTGAAGCTGATAACTTGAAAAAATGAACTGATACTAGGTTATCTGCATTTTTGTTTAAATTGTTTAAATTGTTTGAGTTAATAAACTAAGAAGGGTGGTAGTTGGGGTCTATATGACATCGTCAAAATGACTGACCATCGAATCCCTATTCATTGAACTTAATCCAGCTAAAGCTAAATTTATCGAATGTTCATTTATGTAATTTTTTTTTCCAGGGAAAAAAAAATAATTGGCCATATTTTGGAATTTGCCCTTTTCCCCACTGTAGTGCGATTTCTGAGTTGGTATATTTAGTTAGGGATTGTGGGGGTGCAGCCCCCCCCATCTGGGTGGGTTTTAAATAATGTGGTTTTTGTGACGGTCACTAGGTTGACACACTAGTGTTTTCCCTGGGAAAAATTTTTGCATAAATGAACATTAAACAGATTTAGCTTTCAATGAATTAAATTTGATGAATAGGGATTCGACAATTATTTGCTTCAGCAAAGTGATATAGACCCAGTGGTTGTTCTAATGTTGACAGTAACCATGCTGTGTGAATGAAAATAGAGAATTGCTAGTGATATGATTGAGTAACTATGATTGTATGCATTTCCCAAGAACTTTGGATAAGGGAGAAAGGATGGAAATGGGTCTATGGTTGCTGAGTTCAATAAAGTTACCACCTTTGTGTAGAGAGGTAAGGTGTAAAATTTTTCCAAAAAAGTGAGACATATGATTCTTGGATGGAGTGATTAATTAGGATTAAAACTAGGTAGACTACAGTGTATAAAAAGAAAATCTTATTTATTTTAATAGAAGGGGGAAGGGTTGGGGTCAGGGCACAGAAATGGGACCTGAATGGCTAGGCAGGAGGGAGGGGTTGTGTTGTGCATCTGGCCACCTAATTGGTGGCAATAGAAGGAATGTCCATGTTTTATTTTCTTTTTGTTTGCTCTTCAATGGAAGAGCTTGGGGGTGTTTCTGTAATAAGCCAATCACTCACTCACTCACTCACTCTCTCTCTATCTATATGTACATATATATATATATATATATATATATATATATATATATATATATATATATATAGTGTATTAGTTCTGGTTTAAGCACTTGGGCTTCAGGCCAGTTATTTTACATTAAGAAGGTTTGTGGTCTGCACTCTTGTGGGAGAAGAGGCTGGACTCTGCCCTTCTGAGCTGGGAATTTCTGGTTAAAGGTTTATAGTGCCTGAATATTTGAATTGTATCTTACTGAAATTGGTACACCTTGTTTGCTGTAGCATAGACTAGATTCAGGCCTGCTGAATCTAGCTTTGTTTATATGCTTGTTGTTTGTTTGCTTGTTATTTCCCTGGAACGCTAATTCCACCTAATACGCTTCTTCTCAGCTTCTGTGGATCACTAGTGATATCTGCATTGCTTACTGTACTTATTTCCTTGTTTCACTTGAAAGAAAGTTACTGTTTGTCGTTTTTGCATTTAAGTTACCTGTAACACATTGCACTTAAGTTACCTGGCACTTGCTCACTAAAGCAATTATATAAGTCAGCACTAAAAATTAAAAGCACTACACCCTCACTCCCCACTGGCCCTTGTTTTCAATTATTAAGGAATTCCCAATATTATTCTAGCATATCCAAAGGTCAGGTGTCAATCTTCTCTCCGGTCCAGCTGGTGAATCTGGGAATCTTGAGGCAATGTTACAACTGCCTCATGTACACAGATAACCCTCTCCTCTTCCCAACAAATTCCAGCACGTGTCAGAGATGCAACGATATAGCCAAACTGGAGGCTAAGCTCTCTCAACTCAGTACTAGCATAACCAGTCAGGAGGAGAAGGAAACCAGACTCACTACAATTCCAGTCTCACATAGACCTACCACGACAGCAAACCAAACACATAATCACACAAAAACATACTCAGAGGCTCTAAATAAAGATCTGCCTAAGCAGCAGAGACCTCCAAAGCAGACACCCAAGCAACCACTACCCCAAAACAAAACACGTGCAACACATATCTCACAAAGCCAGTGTGCCAAACAGTCACAGCCCTTAAGACTAAACAACACACCTGATACACTTGTAACAGGTGACTCTATCGTCAGGCACACTGACATCCCGCTCACCAGGCTGAACAAGGAGAGGGTCACGGTGAGCAGCCTGTCGGGCGCTAGGATCCACCACATAGCACAAGCACTCAGGTCACTCCAAGGCAAGTACAAATATGACTCAGTCATTGTCCATGCTGGTATGAATGACCTGAGACGTACCTCCCTGGACTGCATGAAAAGAGACATAAAGGAGCTCTCTGAGCATGTAGCCCAGGCCGGTATGCCCCTGACCTTGAGTAGCATCTTACCCTCACCAAGAATGATGCCACAATATGAAGACAAGATGATCAATTTCAACAATTGGCTTAAGTACTGGTGTCATTCAAAGAGGATCCAATGCCTGTCAGCTTGGGATGATATGCTCGACAAGCCATGATGCTTCGCTAGGGACGGCTTGCACCTGTCACCCCTGGGCTTTCGGATATTGGCAAAGGCTCTTGCTACCCCCATAGTGCCTTTTAGGCAAGGCTCAAAAGACAAACCCACCTCCATAGGTATCACAAGGGATAAGAAACTAAGAGTAATGCTACTCAATGCCAGAAGTCTAAACCTCAAGATGCACACACTCGAAACTCTCCTTAGCATGGAGAACATTGATATCTGTGCAGTAACAGAAACCTGGTTCAGGGCTCCCGAGAGCACCCCAGCACTTCCAGGTTATACCTCATACCATGCTTTTCGGCCCCAAAACTTGGACCGAACCACAAAAGGAGGGGGAGTATCGATATTCATCAAAGATTCCCACACCTCCAGGTTGGTGGCAAAGCACGAAGCATCAGAGACTATCCATGTGTAACTAACAGTGGGTAAAACTGCCTTCCAGTTTATAGCCTGCTACAGACCACCCTCCCAAACCCAGGAACCCCATTCGGCCTTCCTGAGAACACTGGAAAATATGAAGGTCTCTCCAAACACCATTATATTGGGTGACTTCAACTACCCAAACATAGACTGGGAGCATTACTCTAGCTCCAACACCCTAGCCCAAAGGTTCCTAGAATTTATAAACTCAAATGCTATGGAATAACTTGTTACCACTCCCACAAGAAGGGAAAACATACTGGACCTGATCATCACCAACATGGGGACTCTATGCTCCAGACCAGAAGTGTATCCCTCACTGGTAAGATCAGACCATAAACTAATCTCAGTGGATATTCACATCCCGACCCCACCCCCTGCCCAGAAAACCACAGTGAAAAACTTCTCTAAAGCAAATTTCAAACTCCTCAAAACCGAGGTGGAATCCTTCAAAGCCCCCGGGCCTGTGGAAAATACGGCCCAGACCTCAGAATCCTTTATAAACGTATTCTATGAACACCTTCAGGAATGAATGGATCATGCAATCCCAAATAAAACCAAGAACCAATCCTCCAAAGGCAGACGTCCTGTGTGGTGGACCCCAGCCATAAACAAACTATACAATAGAAGGAGGAAGCTACTAAATGATAGAGCAAAATCTCAAAAAGGGAAGGCATCACTGATCAGTATTAGCAAAAAACTACGGGCACTCATAAAATTGTCTAAGGCCAGCTTCGAGAGAAAAATTGCACAAGACACTAAGGATAATCACAAGGCTTTCTTTAGTTATGTTAGGAACCTGGGTGGTAATTCCCAGATATGCTCAGAATTAGTCCAAAATGACAAAAAATACACTGAACCCACAGACATTGCCAACATCCTAGCTGACAGGTTCAGCGCAACCCCCCCCCACCAAAAGGGCAAATATCTATCCCAGCAGAGTGCTGCCCCCTGACATCTCAGATGCTCAGGTAAGAGCCGCCCTCTCCAAAGCAAAAAACACAGCATCAATGGGACCAGACGGTGTCCCGGGCTGCTTCCTACATGAACTCCAAGAAGAGCTAAACCCAAACATAAAACTACTGTTCAATCTCAGCCTTACTAAAGGATATGTGCCCAAAGAGTGGCGTACAGCAACAGTGGTCCATCTCCATAAAGGTGGTGCCTCAACAGATCCTGGAAACTATCGCCCCATAAGCCTGACTAGCTTGGTCTGCAAAGCTATGGAAAGGATCATCATGGACCTCATAAATAAAGATATTGGGGACCTACAGACACTGGATCCTACCCAGTTTGGCTTTGTTAAGGGCAGATCCTGCCTCTTAAACCTGGTTGATTTCTTTGAAATAGTCACCAAGGCCATTGACGAGGGAAGGTGGTCCACACAGCCTACCTGGACCTCGCAAAAGCCTTCGATACAATACCCCACTCGGGCATTATAGATAAGCTCACCAGCTTAAATATAAACCCTTATGTCACTAGATGGATTGCAAACTGGCTCAAGGACAGAACCCACATGGTTAGAATTGCTGGAGCCATGTCAGACTCCAAACCAGTTACAAGTGGTGTCCCACAAGGCTCAGTCCTGGGACCTCTCTTGTTCGGTATATATTTCTCGGAGGTACAGGCCAACACGGAAGGACTGTGGCTGACCAAGTTCGCAGATGACTGCAAACTGCGCGCCATAATTGACTCTCCAGCCGACACAAGCATCCTCCAAAAGGGCCTCATAGAAACAGACAACTGGTGCCAGAGCCATGGCCTCAAGCTAAATGCCAAAAAGTGTATAGTCATCCCCTTTGGCAAAAACAAAGTGCCCATAAATTACCACATAGGTGGTAATCCATTAAGTACGGAAGAAGTAATTAGGGACCTGGGGACCCAAGTTGATAGCAATCTCTCATTTGACAACCATGTGGACAAAGTGGTTAGAAAAACATTTTATATAGCCCACCTAATCATGAAGGGATTCACATCTAGATCAGGGGAGGTCATCGTGCCTCTTTACTCATCCCTCATCAGGCCCATAATTGAGTACAATGCCCCTTTTGGGATGTACCTTACCAGACACCTGCAGCAACTGGAAAGACCCCAAAAGTACCTCACCAAGAGGATCAAAGGGCGCAAACAGATGCCATATGCTGCCTGGTTAAAGAAACTCCAGCTCTACTCAGTGGCATACCGCCTGTTCAGAGGCGATCTGTGCCTGACATATAAAGCCATGTCCAACCCAGAATTAATGGATATGCTGCACCTCAGAAAATCCAAATCCCATCGAGCTACGCGCTCGAGAGACTTGAACCTCAGCACTGAAATAAATAGGACATACTGGAGGGACAGATTCATAACCCAGAGACTCCCTTCACTCTGGAATAAAATCCCAGTCCAGGTTAGGCAGAGTCCCTCATTGACTCTATTCAAGAGGAATCTTGATGAGTGGATGGGAGATCGTAGGTTTACCCCAGGTATCACTTCTGTGTCACTGTTAGACAGAGGCACAGTATACTAACCTCGAAAAAGGGCATAGCAAAATAAATTTAAAATGTGTGGCGAAAGCCAAACACATTCTGGCTAGGCTTATAAATGCCTTAGGGCAGATAGCCTAGTATGAACCTATGAACCTATGAACCTATATATGTGTGTGTGTATATATATATATATATATATATATATTTTTTTTTTTTTTTTTTTGTGCTGTTTACCTGAAGAGCTGACAGGGTGTGACACTGGTCCTTGATACTGGCACAGGGCACTGGCTGAGCCAACAATGCTTCTGGGGAAAGACTACCTGAAGATCTTATTTTGTTTAAAGAAGAGGTAAGTATTTAATCTAAGAGGAATCATTTATTGGTATTTGTGTTGCAGTGGGTAGATATGGAAATTAGTTAAGCAAGATGATATAGATTTATTGCAGGAAACTAAGAGAAGTAACTGAGAGTTAGTCAGTATTGAGATGGCCAATATTTATTCTTCCTGTGAGATCTTAAACCAACAAAAAAATATTCTGCAGTGTTTACATTATCACTGGGGGATATACCATTTACTCATAAGGTCTTGTGATGGTTAATTTTGAGGAGGAAGGTTAGAACTTCAGCACTGCTGAAAGGTGGAGGTTTGTGGGGAAATGAGATGAATTGTAGGGTACATTTGTAGATGATTGCCACAGTACATTTTTTGTTCTGTCTAGCCATTTAATTTTATAACCTGGTGGTAAAGTTTTATTCATCTTTCATGTCTTATTTTATCCATGTCTCAGCTCCTACAGTCATGTCAGGGGAGAGCTGGGATAGCCAGGCATGAAGTTCAGGCAGTTAATTGCAGATATTCCTAAAGTCCATGTACAACTTGGAGAAACAGGAGTGCTGGGGTTTGGATGTAGTATGTGTATTCTAGTGTGAATCTCTTGGACCAGAGTTGGAAGGAATAACACCACTTCTATTGTATTTATTGTAGTGGGTGGGAGTGGAAGAGCCATTTAAATTTGTATTTGTGTTTTATATCTAGTTTTACAAAAAAGTGATTATGATGGTGGATGTTGTGCTTGAGAATATGCTTACTAGAAGTGGAGGGATAGAAGCCATAGAGATATGGCAGTGAGTTGTATTTAATAGGAGGTTATGGACTTTTCGGGCTAGGATTTGAAGTTTATATTTGGGTAGATGATGGCAGTAAGAAGTTAAGTCAGCTAAGATAATTAGAAGGGTTGTAATGAATATATGTTTTTGTAACATATCAGTTGAAGAGCAGAACTGTAGAGAGGGAGAAAAAGATGTTGAGAAATAAAAGAGAAATTATATATGTTGAGAACTAAAGGGAGAGGTTGCCGGTAAGAGCTGGTAATTAAATGTTTAAGGAGCAATATTACTGTAGTGTTAGATGTTATTGAGAAGGGATGCCGAGTATACTGGGGAAAAGATGCTAAGGATGAAGCTACCACGTAACAGGAAAAGAGGAAGGTCTAAGATAAGGTTTATGGGTGTGGTGAGAGAGGACATGCAGGTGGTTGTTGTGACAGAGCAAGATGCAGAGGACAGGAAGAAATGGAAACAGATGATCTGGTGTGGCAACCCCTAATGGGAACAGCTGAAAGAAGATGATGATGATGTTAGATGTTATTGAGAGTTGATTGAGGGTATTAGTAAGAAGTGTGAAGAAAGGTGGTGGTGTGTACTCAAAGGAGTCAGCATCAGTGTTTTAGTGAGTTACTATGGGGAAGGAATGATAGGAAGTGGTTTGACAGTACCATTGAGGATTAGTAGATATTATAACTGGAGTTTTAAGAGATTAGATAGGGTTAAATAGAGAGTAGCATTGGACTGGTGGATGAAGATAGATGTAGCATGAATTTTCAGTAATTAGATGGGTGTGGCAGTAGGTGGTATTTGGAGGGCGAGTGAATGATGAAGATGGTAGGAAGAGTCAGTGTGGGCTAAATATAAAGGAAGTGGGTGTGGGTGAAAATTGGTGTTAGGTTAGGATAGGGTAGGATAGGGGAGTGGAGTGAGCCCAAGCAAAGCAGGGGTGAATGGAACAGGACTCTCCTAGCAAAGGAGCAAGCCATCCTAGAAACATTCTGAATCAGATTATCAGGTTAACTGAACACAATTCTGGCAACATTTTCAAAGTGGAGTACAATACAGAAAACAATAGTGACCCTCACATGAGCTACTAGAAAATACTAGGTAAGAGAGGCTTGCAGTCATTTGATGTTAAAGAGAACGGAGACCAATTATAAACAATGTTGTCACTGGGTGAAGAACTTTTCCAGCTGCTCAACTTATCTCTGCAACTATTACAGTAACACAGAGATGCTAAAGAAAAAGTGGTAGAAGTGATTAACTTAAACCACACTAAAATAGTGGTCACTACCACTAATTTGAGCAGTGTGTTTAGGTAAGCAGTAAAACAAAAGAATAACATGCCTTCCCCATTGCTTTCCTTAGATAGTTGTGTTAAGATTCTTAGGAGTTTAGACTGTAATCAACATACAACAGGAATCAGCATCAGGCTCAGAGAAGAGAGAAATAGAAAAGAGGTTACAAGTCAGGATGTATCTAGTAGGGACAGTGCAGACTATTGCAAAAGAAAAAGCTGTAATGGTGAAGCAAAAAAAAAAACAGCTCTGGAACAGCTAAAACAAAAATAGAATTAAAGTAGAAAAAAGGAGAGAGAAACAGCTTTGGAAAAAAGAATACCTATAGCCTCCCTGTACACTTGCCCACCCTCATTGGCTGTAAAATATGGTCACTGCTGATGTTTTCAGTGGTATGTTTAGGAGAGCAGTTAATTAAAAGAAAAGTGTGCCTTCTTCATTTCTTTCTTACGTAGTTGTGTGAGGATTCTTGGGATTTTATCCTACAGTCTGCATACAAGAGAGGAAAGAGATTTTAAAAGTGGAGCCATGTAAGTTTTGTGATCTACCCTTTGTTAAGAAATACATGTTTTCAGAAATACCTGGGTGAACTAAACTAATATGATGTAATATAGAGACAATTCCCAGTGTGAAAGTTAGACATAGATGCTACAGAGTACCAGTGTCACAGAAACAATCAGCATGAGGAGACTGTCACAAAAAATTAAGCATAAAGACCACAGATGACCAGTATCCAAAACATTTATTGCACTCTGACATCTCACAAACTACCTTCAAGGAGTAAAAAGACTCCTTGAAGGCAGTTTGCTGAGACATCAGAGTGCAAAAAATTAGGCATGTTTGAAGAATCAGAGTAACTGGAGCATAGTGGTAGTCCCTAAACATAATGGCAGTATCAACTAAGACCCACCCAAAAGGCTACCCCCAAACCAACCACCCCTTACACTAAAGTTCCCATCAAAACATGATTCAGCTCCCACTTTGTGATCTCAAGTCTTTCCTTAGCATCACAGGACATTTCCAACCTCAATATCCTCCAACACAAATAATACTAATACAAGCTTTACCCTCAAAACAGTTTCCACCACCTCAATCAAAAGCATGGTCTCCAAACTTAAAACCTTGTCAACAGCAGCTGACCTAGTCCCCAGCTATTTCTTGAAACTCACAGCAGATGATATTGCTATCCCAATCTCCACTCTCATAAACAGAACAGTTGTTGAAATCTATGTGCCCAAACTCTGGAAAATATCCTATGTTACACCCATACATAAAGATGGGACCTCCACTGAACTAAATAACTATAGACCCATTGCTATACTCTCCCCCATGGTCAAAACCTAGAAAAATGCATCCATACTCAGATGCTAAAATATCTCCGAGACAGCAACATCCTGTCACCTACTCAGCATGGTTTCAGACCTGCCCATAGTACCACTACAGCCCTCCTCTGCTTCACAGATACAATAAACTGTCTCAAAAATGAAGGCCTCCAGGTGTCACCTCTTTTTTGGATATGCCCAAAGCATTTGACACAGTCTCACAGCAAATCTTGCTAAACAAACTAAACCAATATCACCTATCAAATTTCACTCTTACCTGGTTCCAAAGCTGCTTAACTGACAGGTACTAGGCAGTGAAATGGGAAAATTTTCTCTCTCCTCAGTTGCCCATAACTATAGGAGTCCCACAGGATTCTGTCTTAGGACCACTACTGTTCACAGTCTTCACAAATAACCTCCATACCTCCACACCTCCACAGAGCATGCATCTATCATTCAGTATGCAGACGATACTACCTTAATCTGTGCTGCACAAAATATTCCCACCCTTCTGCAAACAATTCAACTAGTATTCTCTGACATTGAAAACTACCTTACCAAAGCCCAACTTATCCTTAATCCAAAGAAAACTCAGCTTATGATTATAACCAGTTCTAACAAAAACACAGATAACAGTCAATTCACTATCTACTCCACAAATGCTACTCCAATTGCTCCAGTGCCACAGGCTAAGCTATTGGGAATAACCATAGACTTCCACCTAAAATTTGATAATGATCTCAACTTAACTATTAAAAAAGTACATGCCAAACTGGGATCAGTCTTTACTGAATCAAACCGTTTCTTACCAACAACACAAGATCAGCCATTGCTTGCTCCCAGCTTCTATCCACCCTACTCTATGCATCTCCCGTTCTGACTAAACTCAACAAAACTGAACTAAGCAAATTGAAAGCCTGCTATAACAGAATTGCCCACTGTGCTGCAAATTGCTCATATAGAACTCATCACTGTACTGCTTTGAGACAGCTCCACTGGCTTGAACTGCCCAACCACCTAACCTACAATCAGCTCTGCCTCTGTCACTTTATCTATTACCTCCCCAATAAGTGTCCTGCCCTCAAAAACCTAGTACATCACTCAGCCAAAAGGCCTCTTAGATCATCAAGCAAACTACTATTAGAAGTAACCAACAGCTATAATAGCTTTAGAGACACACTATATAGTAGTTCAGTGGCTAAAAAATGGAACTGTCCCCCAACTAGCATACAAAACACATCCTCTAGAGCCCCCTTTATAAACCTCATTAGGCAACATCTCAAGCAAAGTTGGCAGTGCCATGACTGCTCCCCAGGCTAGTGAAAGTGGATAAGGCACACATACTAAGCCTAGAGCATTTGATAACAGTTCTCACTCTTACTCACAAACACTGGCTAATGTACAATGTATCTACTGTACCTATGTACTATGTATGTATTCTACTTATATTCCAAATTTCAGCTGTACACCACAAGTCTATTAATTATCTTTATTTTTAAATTAATGTTTTTCTTGTTTCTTCTCACCACTGTAACTGTTGATGTGCTGCATACCACTGTAAAAACATGTCTATTGTAATTTGTGTGTATACTGATCATGTCTAAATATCTAAATGTATCTGTAATTATTTTTCTGTGTGGAGCTTTTCTCCCCAGGCCTCTGCTGAAAAATGACCTTTTTGGCTCAGTCAGACACCCCCAGTTAACAAATGTAGACTAAAATAAAAAAATAAATTCTGTAATGACTAAAGAGTCACAGAGTGACTGCAGCAGCCTAATAGTGCTAGTCTCTGAAGCTGATGGAAGTATCAGATTCTGTAATGACTAAAGAGTCAGAGTGACTGCAGCAGCCCAGTAGTGCTAGTCTCTAAAGCTGATCTAAGTATCAAATTCTGTAATGAAGAAAGAGTCACAGAGTGACTGCAGCAGTGCAATAGTGGAAGTATCAAATTCTGTAATGACTGAAGAATCACAGAGTGACTGGAGCAGCCCAATAATGCTAGTCTCTAAAGCTGATGGAGGTATCAAATTCTGTAATGACTAAAGAGTCACAGAGTGGCTGGAGAAGACCGATAATGCTAGTCCCTAAACCTAATGAAGGTGTCAGGCATGTGGGTTTAATCAATCCATGTATGTATAATTACTGTACAGCAGTACAGTAATAATGTAGAATAATAGTTACTAAGCAAAAATTTGTAAAACTTATAATTTGAAGAATTTCACATTCTGCAATGTGAAGATATAGTGGCTCAGCTGCACCTTTTATTTAGACGTAAAGCATGTCAATCACTGCCAAAACTGTCATCAGCTGATGACACTGAATTATACATGCAGTATAGTGTCCCCTAGGGTCCACTGAGGGGTATATAAAGCTGCAGTTAAGCAGTCTGAGCAGGTCCATACCTGCTCCAAGAGGAGGAGGAGGACAAAGACAGAGAGTTAAAGACATAGGGGGATATAAACATAGAGGCAAGATTCTGGTTGAGTTCACTGTAGGAGAAAGAGAGAAATGTGTGTTTCTCAAGGAGGAATCTGAGCCTAGAGAAGAGGCTGCGGTTGTTTGTTGTGAGAGATAGATGAAGACTGATGTTTTCTCTCAAATAAGAGGGATCTGAGCCTAGAGGAAAAACTCTGGGTGAGCTCGTTGTTAGAGAGTTGTTTGTCATTTGTAACTGTAGACAACTTAAAAGGGTAACTTTGCTGTGGATATAATCTGGGAAAAATATGAAAAAAATCCTGGGGAGAACTGCCGAGCTGTGCAAAACTGTATTCCATGGGTACACTGAAGCAGAGTTGCATAAAACTACTGTCCGTGGGTTTACTGAAGCAGAGATGTGTGGAACTGCTGTCCATGGGTTTACTGAAGCAGAATTACATGGAACTACAGTCTGTGGGTTTACTGAAGCAGAGCTGTGTGAACTACAGTCTGTAGGGGTACTGAAGCAGAGTTGTGTGGAACTACAGTCCGTGAGTTTACTGAAACAGAGTTGCATGGAACTACAGTCCGTGAGTTTACTGAAACAGAGTTGCATGGAACTACAGTCCATGGGTACACTGAAGTGGTTACAACTGCTGTACTTGCTGAAGGATGCAGTACTGAACTTAATGAACTGTAAGTTATTTTCATAGAATAAACTGTTTTATATGAAAATTTTACTGTCAAAGACTGAACTTTTACATTTTGTCATTGGAATTTGCATGCAATAATCTTAAAATGTCTTAAATACAATATGCAATTAATCTAACAGAGTATAATCTTATTTCTGTGACATATCCACTGATATTAAAGCAGCAAACTGTGCAATAAGTAACAACTGTGGAATTTTTGTGCAATAAATATTGTCTTTCCTTAGACTAGTGCCGACAGAATCCTGTGCAATAAGAAGTAGCTGCGAAATTCTGTGCAATAAATACTGTGTCTCTTTATCTTAGTAAATGTCTGTTGATAAGTAAAACAGTCAATATTATGTAGTAGAAATGTCTAAATGTAGTAATGTGAATTGCTGTATATGTCAGCTGATTGCACATAGAGCCTGGAGTAACATAATTTCAGTCAGTTGCACTTGTAGAGTCTGAATAACAAGAAAGCTTACTTCAATTCTGACTTGACTTTGACTGGAAACAAACTTCAGTAAGCAAGAGTCAGGTGTATAAGCTATGCTGACTTGCTACACTTCTGGGTGGGACCTGGCAGCATTTGGCAGTAGTTTTATGCCAAATTACATGGATTTCACTACCATGTTATAGCCAGCAAATAAAACATTTTGAGTTAAATCTTAAAGTTGTGTTGACTTACCAAAAGGCCAAACAAAGCTGAATGCAATTCAGAACTAGAAGGAAACCAATGAACTGTGAAACAGTGTGGATTAAAATTAGTTTTGGGATGAAGGATTCAGAAATGGAAGCAATGCAGTAGACAGTCTGATTGCAGTGATTTAGCCCTGTGTCTTAAAAATGATACTAAATGTCATTTGACTTTCAAGATTTAAAACTACAGTGAGTGTCAGCAATTGATGTCATTGGGCAAAACCAAAAAACAGAAAAAGAACTGCTGAAAAGATAGAATAAGCCTTGAAAATACTTAGCTAATGGATCATCCAATAATGATGGATAAGCAGGAAAAGGAGCTGAACACGGAGATCCCACAACCAGTGACACTAGCTATCATAGAGACAAAAATAGATCAAAAGCCAGATTCATGAATGCCTGCACTATGTGTACACTAATTGCACAACACTCTAAGAGAGCAGACAACTCAAGCATAACTCACTCTTTCTTTCTCCTAATTTTAGTTTTTCTACTGATTTTCTTGCAGCCTTAAATACTGAGTGGGATTCATAAAGGTTACCAAAAAGTGTAGGCTACTTGTACACAGTGTAATCTTTCTAAGTGACTAGAAAGCACAAGCAATGTGGTAGGAATGCTCTTGAATACAGAACATGTAGACTTGGTGTACACTTAGTGTAGATGTTACTGAATCTTTCCTCAAATCTTAACTAAACTACATAAAATAAACTGCACCCTTAGAGAGTATGTTGCATCATATAATAAAAGGTTCTCATAAGTTGAGGATACCCTTTTGACACATGCAGATCAGATCAAAATGCTCCACACTTCAGAGAACGATCTGTAAGAGCAGATTAATAAAAAATGAAGTGACTCACAATATGTTACTTCAAAAAATCACCTAGATGGAAGATCAATCACATCGAGATAACATAATGCACACAAACACACCTGAAAATGGGGATGGTACATACATGCATACATACAAATATTTCAAGCACGAGCATTAAAAGCCCTTCTAGCTTTCCAATATACTATAACACGTGTTCCCATAAGTGTCCAGGCTGTTTTTAAAAATATCTAACTATTACTTGCTTTAATGTAATTTGGTAGTTTGTTCCATGCATCAGTTATTCTGTCAGAGAACCAATTAGTACACTTCCATTTCTATAGAATCTTTTACATAGGTTGTCTGATGATTCTCTAGTACTTTTTGATAACCCCAAACATCCATAGAGGTAGTTGTCCCTAAATGCCCTATATAAGTGAATAAAATCTCCTCTTAGATATCTTTAAGAGGCACTATACAAGTTCAGATATTTTAGTCTTTCATAATAATTTAAATTATCACATCCATGGATGCCCTTGGTATATTTCCACTGTACTCTTTCCAGTTTACTCATGCTTGTTTTCTTACAGGGTTTCCATATTGTTATTCCATACTCAAGTTTGGATCTAATGTACCTAAGAAACAATGACTTCATTATTTTTGATTTCCTAGACTTTATAAATCTTTTTATACAACCTATAGTTCTATAACTATCATTAGCCAATTGGTTGATATGATTAGAAAAACTCATAGCTGAATCTACTCACAATTTCAATCATTGTATGCTGTATTAAATTTTCACCTTTCAATTTATGTCTCCCAAATATCATATGCTTAGTTTTTTATGTATTTATCACCATATTATATTCCTGTGCCCAAATGATCAATTTAGTTGTTATTTTGCAGACACACCTTATCTGTAACACATGTAATCAGTTTACCCAATTTCAGGTCATCTGCATATAGACAGTAGAACACCTCAGAAGAAAAAGGTCTGAAAATATACAATCTAATCAAGTGGAGGCCTAGGACAGAGCTCTGTGGGACACCCAGACTGTAACTAAGAATTTCACCTGTCCAGTTGCTGTATGATACTTGCCATATCCTATTTATAATAGGTTCATAGGTTCATACTAGGCTATCTGCCCAAGGGCATTTATAAGCCTAGCCCAGAGTTTTGTGGCTTTCGCCACCCCTTTAGTTTGGAGGATACTATGCCCATTATTTTGCTGTGCCTCTGTCAAGCAGTGACACTGAGATAATCCCTGGGGTATATCTGCGATCTCCCATCCATTGGTCAAGATTTCTCTTGAACAAAGCCAGCGAGGTGCTCTGCCTCACATGTACCGGGATTTTGTTCCACAGCATAGGGAGTCTCTGGGTGATGAATCTGTCCCTCCAGCATGTCCTATTAATAACCGTGTCAAGGTTTAAGTCTCCGCCCTTGTAGTTCTGAGGGATCTAGATTTTTGAGGTGAAGCATGTTCATCAATTCTGGGTTGGACATGGCCTTGTATGTCAGGCACAGGTCACCTCTGAGCAGACGGTGGCGACTGAATAGAGCTGAAGTTCCTTCAGTCGGGCAGCATAGGACATATTTTTGAGACCCTTTATCCTTTTGGTGAGGAATTTTTGGGGCCTTTCCAGTTGCTGCAGGTGTCGTGTCAGATACATTCCGAATGGGACATTGTACTCAATCATTGGTCTGATGAGTGATGAGTACAGGGGGACGATGACTTCCCTTGATCTAGATGTGAATCCCTTCATGATCAGGTGGGCAATGTAGAAGGTCTTCCTAACTACTTTGGCAACGTGAGTGTCAAACGAAAGGTTACTGTCAACCTGGGTCCCCAGATCCCTGATAACCTCTTCTGAGCTCAGTGGGTTGCCGCCTATATGGTAGCTAGGGGTAACCTTGTTTTTCCCAAAGGGTATGACTATGCATTTTTTGGCTTTTAACTTTAGGCCATGGCTCTGGCACCAGTTATCCATTTCTATAAGACCCTTCTGAAGGATATCTGTGTCAGATGTGTTCTCAACTATGGCGCCCAGTTTGCAGTCATCTGCAAATTTTGTCAGCCATAATCCTCCTGTGTTTGCTTGTACTTCTGAAAAGTAGATGCCGAACAGGAGTGGGCCCAGGACAGAGCCCTGTGGGACACCACTTGTGACAGGCTTTGAGTCTGACATGGCGCCAGCAACTCTGACCCTGTGGGTTCTGTCACTTAGCCAGTTTGCAACCCATCTTGTGATATATGGGTTTACATTTAAGCTGATGAGTTTTTCAATGATACCTGAGTGGGGTATTGTGTCGAAAGCCTTTGCCAGGTCAAGATAGGCTGTGTGGACTGCCTTTCCCTCATCAATGGCCTTGGTGACTGTTTCAAAAAAGTCAACCAAGTTTAAAAGGCATGATCTGCCTTTGACAAAGCCAAACTGGGTCGGATCCAAAGTCTGCAAGTCCCCTATATCTTTATTTATGAGTTCCATTATGATCCTCTCCATAGCTTTGCAGATCAGGCTTGTCAAGCTGATGGGACGGTAATTTCCAGGGTCAGTGGAGGCACTGCCTTTGTGAAGTGGGACCACAGTTGCCGTACGCCACTCCTTAGGCACGTATCCTGAGGTGAGGCTAAGATTAAACAGCTGCCCTAACTGTGGATTTAATTCCTCATTGAGTTCGTGGAGCACACATCTGGGGACACCATCTGGTCCCATGGATGCTGTGTTTTTTGCCTTGGAGAGCAGTTCTCACCTGAGCGTTTGAGATGTTTGGGGGGTTACAATCCTCTGGTATAGATATCTCACCTTTTGGGGGGGAGGGGGGAGAAGTTAGCACTGAACCTGTCAGCCAGTATGTTGGCAATGTCTGTAGGTTCAGTAATTTTTACATCATTTTGAACTAATTCTGAGCATATCTGGGAGTTTCCTCCCAGGTTTCTAACATAGCTAAAGAAGGCCTTATGATTGTCTTTTGAGTCCTTAGCGACTTTTCTCTCAAAATTTGCCTTGGATGATTTTATGAGAGCTCTTAGTTTTTTACTTATAATGATCAAAGGTGTTTTCCCTTTTAAGGATTTTGCTCTATCTTGTAGTAGCTTCCTCCTTTTGTTGTAGACTTTGTTTATGGCTGGGGTCCACCAGACTGGATGCTTGCCTTTGGTACAAAGAGTCTTTGTTTTGTTTGGGATTGCCTGATCCATGCAGTCCTGTAGGTGCTGGTAGAAGGCATTTGTAAGTGATTCAGTGGCTTGAGTAATGGTTTCTGCAGGCTCGGGGGCCTTAAAGGAGACCACACCAGTCTTTAGAAGTGTGAAGTCGGCTTTTGAGAAGTTCTTCACTGTGGTCTTTTTTATCTCAGGTGGGGGGGTGTGGACTTCCAGTGAGATTAGTTTATAGTCTGATCTCACCAGCGAGGGGTATACTTCCGGTGTTGAACATTGTGACCCCATGTTCGTGATGATGAGATCTAGTATGTTTTCTCCTCTTGTGGGGATGGTGACTAGTTGTTCCATGGCATTTGAGTTTATGAACTCTAGGAACCTTTGGGCTAGAGTGTTGGGGCTTGAGTAGTGATCCCAGTCTATATTTGGGTAGTTGAAGTCACCTAGTATGATGGTGTTTGGAGATACATTTATCCCCTCCAGTGTTTTCAGGAAAGCTATGTGAGGTTCCTGAAATTGAGAGGGTGGCCTGTAACATGCTACAAATTGCAGAGCAGTCTTGCCTATGGTTAATTGCACCTGGATGGTCTCCGATGCATCGTGCGTTGCCACCAACCTTGAGGTGTGGGTGTCCTTGATGAATATAGACACCCCCCTATCTTCTTGGTGTTGTCCGGATTTTGGGTCGGAACGCATGATATGAGGTAAAACCTGATAGTGCCGGGGTGCTCTCTGGAGCCTTGAACCAGGTTTCAGTCACAGCACAGACATCGATGTTCTCCATACTGAGAAGGGCCTCGAGTGCGTGCATCTTGAGGTTGAGACTTCTGGCATTGAGCAGCATTACCCTTAGTTTTTTTCCTTTTTTGTGTACTAGGGTGGTAGGTTTAGAATTTGAGCCTTGCCTAAAAAAGGCACTATGGGGGTGGCAAGAGTCTTTGCCAATATCCGGAAGCCCAGGGGTGACAGGTGCAAGCCGTCCCTTGTGAAGCAGCGTGGCTTGTCCAGCATGTCATCCCAGGCAGACAGACATTGGATCCCCTTTGAATGACACCAGAGTTTAAGCCAATTATTAAAGCTGATCATCTTGTCTCTGTATTGTGGCATCTTTTTTGGTGAAGGTAGGATACTGCTCAAGGTCAGGGTCATACCTGCCTGGGCTACATAATCAGAGAGCTCCTCTATGTCTCTTTTCATGTAGTCCAAGGAGGTACGTCTCAGGTCGTTCACACCAGCGTGGACAATGACAGAGTAGTACTTGTACCTGCTGTTGAGAGACCTGAGTGCTTGCATTATGTGGCGGATTCTAGCGCCCGACAGGCAGCTTACTGTGACCTTCTCCTTACTCAATCTGGTGAGCGGGACGTCAGTGTGTCTGACTATGGAGTCACCAATAACGAGTGTGTCTGGCATTGTGTTTGGCCTTAAGGGCTGTGACTGTTTGGCACACTGACTATGTGGTCTATGTGTTGAATGTGATGTGTCCTGAGGTGGCAGTTGTTTGGGTGTCTGCTTTGGTGGCCTCTGCTGTTTTGGTAGATTTTTGATCAGAGCCTCCGAGTATGTCTTTGTGTATTTATGTGTATGATTTGAAGTGTACTATGTGAGACTGGGTTTGTGGTGTGTGTGGTTACCTTCTCCTCCTGTCTGGTCTTGCCAGTCCTATGTTGAGAGAGCTCAGCCTCCAGTTTGGCTATATAGTTGCATCTCTCGCATGTATTTGTGTTTTGTGGAAGAAGGAGAGGGTTGTCCGTGTACATGAGACAATTGTAACATTGCCTCCATATTCCCAGATTCACCAGCTGAGCAGGAGAGGACACTAGCAACTGATCCCTCGACATGCTAGAAGGAATAGACAAGGACTTTGAAAAGACTCCGGGGGATGTGGGTGATCGAAAAGGGGTTTTGGCTGGTGGGGTACTATGTATAATAAAAGTGCTATATCAAAGTAAAAAAAAATACTTTAGGAGCAAGTGCTAGGCTTTACAGATAAAGAATAGTCTACTTAAGAATCAAGTAGAGCTGAACTTTTTAGATATAGAATACGCTGGTTTGATCAGCAGTACAGTTCAAGGAAGGCTGTTTTAAGGGAAAATTTGAAGAGTGGACTTTAGGCAGCCCGAATAGTTTAACCTTGATTAACCGCCGCTGCTCTTGTGTGCTCCTGTAGCAACTCCGCGCTAAATCACGCTAAAGCGTGCTTTATAGCAGGGGGCTGGAAATGACCTAAAATGGCCAATAAACTACAAGTTACTGCCTTAAACCACTCCTCTGAGAACAAACAGGCAGCTCAGTACTCCCCACTCTCACTGGTGAGTAAAGAAACTTCCCCCTGACCAAACAAGGAAAATGGAGAAACACAGGAACCAAGACAAAGCCCAGGGATCAGCAAAATCTGATCTCTGGAACAAACTTTTAGGAAAGTATGGAAAACAAGAGTATTTTTTTTTTTTTTCAAGTTTTTTTTCAGATAGGCAGAAAATACAATAAATGCTGTGTTTTTCGACTAATTGCTATCAAAAGCTAGTACACTTGAGTGTATTAGCCTTGTGTTTAACTTTTAGGCAAAACTTAAACAAGCAAGTGCAACAAACAATTCAAGCTATTAAAAACAGTAAAAACAGGTAATAGAATAAAACAGGCAGAAATAGTAGTCGAAAGGCTTAAAAAGTCGAAAATGCAGAAAAAATACTTAGAATCTGGAAAGTTTGTCTTTTCTGTTCTCTGCTGCTCTAGGAACTCTGCTGGACACCACGAGGAGCTGTGCTGAGTTCTCTATAGCCAGAAAAGCCCGCCAAAGCATGCTTTATAGCAGGGGGCTGGAAAAGACAGGAAATGACCCAAAATGGCCAATAAACTACAAGTTACTGCCTTAAACCACTCCTCTGAGAACAAACAGGCAGCTCAGTACTCCCCACTCTCACTGGTGAGTAAAGAAACTTCCCCCTGACCAAACAAGGAAAATGGAGAAACACAGGAACCAAGACAAAGCCCAGGGATCAGCAAAATCTGATCTCTGGAACAAACTATTAGGAAAGTATGGAAAACAAGAGTATTTTTTTTTTTTTTTCAAGTTTTTTTTCAGATAGGCAGAAAATACAATAAATGCTGTGTTTTTCGACTAATTGCTATCAAAAGCTAGTACACTTGAGTGTATTAGCCTGTTGCTTAACTTTTAGGCAAAACTTAAACAAGCAAGTGCAACAAACAATTCATGCTATTAAAAACAGTAAAAACAGGTAATAACAGAATAAAACAGGCAGAAATAGTAGTCGAAAGGCTTAAAAAGTCGAAAATGCAGAAAAAATACTTAGAATCTGGAAAGTTTGTCTTTTCTGGTCTCTGCTGCTCTAGGAACTCTGCTGGACACCACGAGGAGCTGTGCTGAGTTCTCTATAGCCCAAAAAGCCCGCCAAAGCGTGCTTTATAGCAGGGGGCTGGAAAAGACAGGAAATGACCCAAAATGGCCAATAAACTACAAGTTACTGCCTTAAACCACTCCTCTGAGGACAAACAGGCAGCTCAGTACTCACCACTCTCACTGGTGAGTAAAGAAACTTCCCCCTGACCAAACAAGGAAAATGGAGAAACACAGGAACCAAGACAAAGCCCAGGGATCAGCAAAATCTGATCTCTGGAACAAACTATTAGGAAAGTATGGAAAACAAGAGTATTTTTTTTTGTTTTTTTCAAGTTTTTTTTTTCAGATAGGCAGAAAATACAATAAATGCTGTGTTTTTCGACTAATTGCTATCAAAAGCTAGTACACTTGAGTGTATTAGCCTGTTGTTTAACTTTTAGGCAAAACTTAAACAAGCAAGTGCAACAAACAATTCAAGCTATTAAAAATAGTAAAAACAGGTAATAACAGAATAAAACAGGCAGAAATAGTAGTCGAAAGGCTTAAAAAGTCGAAAATGCAGAAAAAAATACTTAGAATCTGGAAAGTTTGTCTTTTCTGGTCTCTGCTGCTCTAGGAACTCACGAGCCATGCAGATATCCATCTTATCAAGAGTACATCAATACGTAGTTGTACTAATTTACTGATCAGTGTTTTGCGTATGACCTTGTCAAATGCTGAAGTTAAATCTATATAAATTACATCACAACACAATTTTTCATTCATAGCTGTTATTATATTGTTATAGAACATCATGTTACAGGTGGTAATATATCTGTTTTCAACATATGCATGCTGATATATGGTTTCAAGTCCCAACCTATCCAGTTCTGACAATAACTTCGCCAATATTATCTTCTCCATTATTTTTCTACAACATGAAAGTTGACTTATGGGTCTTTATGACTCTGGGTTTGTCCTACTCCCCTTTCTCTTGAAGACAGGTTTAATAAGTGCATGTCTCCAATCTTGAGGAATCTCCCCATATTTATAAGACCTAGTGAATAATAGGTATAATGGTACTATAAGTTTTTGCTGAAGTGTTCTCAGGTCATAGTTATTAATTCTGTCTCCTCCCTGTGCTTTGTTTGGATCCAGTTTGCCCAGCTCTTTTTCAATATAATCTAATTTGATTCCAGTATCTGTGATTACCTGGATGTCAGTAGGATAACTTATTACCCCTTTTGTGGAGCCAAACTGTTTTGCATAAGATTTTGTAAATATATCTATAATCTGTTGTGGCTGAGAATACATTTTAGAATCTGCGCACATCAATTTGTATGCCTTTACACCTTCCACATCTTATGCAGCTATAAAAAGGTTTCCTATTATGCTCAATATCTTTATATAAATTTTCTTCACATTTTTCTTGATCTTGTCTCACACTTATGCTTAATCAGATATCTTGTTTTTATGGAAATATACCTTCCTGATGTTGTATGCCTAGATTCTGTTGTTAAACTTTTTTTTTTGATTTTTTTGCACTCAAACAATTTCTCTTTCAAAACTTTTCACATTCCTTCTGCAGTTTTTCCACTGAACACATCACTCCAGTTAGTTTTACATAGTGACTGTTTTGCTTCCATATAATCTGTAATTGACCTTCTCTGTGCATTGGTTTAGATTTCAGTTTGGCTGAATTTTCTAGCAACAAATTAACCTTTATATCCCCATAATCACTGCACAGCAATGGTTGTAAAACTTTGCTTGAAGTAACAGTAATTTCTTTAGGAACACAAAAAATGTCTAGTATGTTCCGCCCCTTGGTAGATTTTTTTTACAATCTGAAGCAATTGTTGTTCTTGAATAGACGGTGTGAATAATTTCCTTACTAGCATTCCTGAATCAATATTATTCCAGTATGTTTCTGATAAATTTAAGTCCCCAGCTAATATTGTTCTTCCCTCCTGTGTTTCATGCAAGAAATGTATGAATTCCTCTAGGTCATCTGCACTTGACTTTGATGGTCTATACACTCCAATGATTGTTACATTTTCCAGGGTTTACTTTATTGTCACAGTTACGCAGTCTATATATATATATATATATATATATATATATATATATATATATATAAATATATATATATATCATAATTATCTTTAATCCCTGTCATAACACCTCCACCTGATTTTTTTGTTAGAATGTCTGTTACAATAAAAACATTTATAACCTGACAGAACAGGTTTCCAGTCATTGTTCTTTAATAACCATGTTTCACAAACAGTTACAACAGCAATCTTGTGAGAACATGGTAAATTATCCAATTAAAAAAATATATTATTAATGTTCCTAGCATTAACAACCATCAGAGATACATCAAATGTTGCTATCTCTGAACTGTTAAATTTTCGACCTGGCAAAAATCCTGCCTAGCTTTTGTCAAATATTGCAAAATATCTTCTGCAGAAATTCTCTTCCCTGATCTTGACAAATGCACACCGTCCTGTCTGAACACGTGTGCCCACCACTAGTCCTTGAGGCTCTACTTGGATAGTAATGAATGTGTGGACTTTTAAGAAAATGCTTAGTGGAGTGGACTTGTATTGCAACCAAAACCTTAAAGATTAAAAAGGCACATCAAGTAATCCTCCTGCCTTAGGACCATTAAGAGTTCCAAGACCGCACTTAACTAAATTTGGAAAAAAAAGGCCATTTTTTTGATTCTGTGGAAAAAAAGAGACAATATAGAAAGTGGGACAAGCAAGGGTTTACATAGACAATGATTACTCGTTACAAACCCCAATAAAAAGAAATGCATTCAGAGCAGCCATGAGGCTGTGCAAAGAAAGGAATCTGAGGATTAAAATGATTTATCCAGCAGTACTCCAGGTGTTTTATCCAACTGGTCTTAAAACTTATCAGGATCTGGGACAATTGGTAGCAGATTTGGAGAAGCATTGTGATGAACTTGGGAAGAATGGCAAAGCTGGAAGCAACACACAGAATGTCAGGCAGCAAAGCATGAAGCTGGTGGCAAAAGGCAGAATTGAATGTTTATTTAAATCCAAATACCAACACACAGTAAACATGATTAAATCCAAAAATTCAAAACATACAATTCTGTAATTCAAAGGGCTTTTACCCTGGTTACTCCCAAGACATCATCAGATAATTAAGAATTAATTATCAGGCAAATAAAGTAGCCCCAGGCAAAGTCATGTGTACCACAACCATTCATTTAAAGAACCTATACTTGAGTGCTAAAAGTACATAAAATTAATAAACAAAAGTAATAACATTTTTATATATATAAAAATATAGAATATACAAATATATACGAATATATAAATATATAAAGATAAATTACTATAAATAATCAAAAACCTTAAATAAACACTTAAACATGGAATAAGATGCCTTATTGAATAACCTTCTAATGCCTTTCCAAACTTTAAAATATAATGTATAAATAGAAACCTACTCCATGGTACATAACTAAAACACATGTATTTACCCAATGAAACCCAGTGAGGTACATTTAAAATCCCAAAAATCCCTAGTGTAAAATATATAAGAACAACAAGTGGGAAAGCATAAAAAATCAACTACAACAATAAAGGACATAAAATCATGCAAAACCATGAGAGGTGACTCTTAATGGATAATTCAATACAAAGACATCTTGACAGGGCTTTCTTTTTTAGAAGACAAGCTATGTTACAATTATCATTTAAATCTGGGGGCTTAAAGGCATCAACTAAAAGTTGCCAAAACATCTCTCATATTTTGAGCTGGATTGTCCATGCTCCCCTGTCTGCTTTCCTGAATCTGTTCAATGACAGCAAATCTAAAATCATGTCCTGGGTTCAATAAAACATGCTTCACCAAAGCATTGCTAGATGTGTCTTTTTTAATTTCATATATATGCTCATAAATTCACTCTTTCAATGCTCACTCCATTTTTCCTATATAAAAGGAGGAATGACCCTGGCACAGAGCAGCATAAACAACCCCTTTAGTTTTACAGTTGTGCCTTCCTCAAATATAATAAGTTCTACCTTTATTCATAAATCTGTCACCCACCCCAATCCATTTATAGTTCTGGTGTTGTTCACATTTCATCATACCATCACAACTAATGTCAGTTCTTACCTACTGAGTGGATCTTTCTAAAATATTGTTAAAAGTACTAACTTTTTTATATACCACCATTGGCTGCTCACCCGATTTCATATACGTGTCCATATCTTCCATTATAATTGCCCAATTATTTTCAAACACCCACCTAATAAACACTAATAAATGAGCTTTTATACAGACAAGGAGAGAGCTCCAAAGCTTTCTTATTTCTTTAATTTACCTGATACTCCAGAGATAATATAAGCAAAAAAATCCTATCTTAAATTTTTCTTATTACCTCCTTCATTAAACCTTCAGTCAATGCTTTGGGATAACCTCTGTTCAGAAACATATGCTCCATAGTTTTACATTCATCATAAAAATCCTCGTCCTGAGCAATCAGGCTAGCTGCCCTCACATACTGTCCCTTAAGAATAGCCCTCTTATGCTATCTTGAGTGTGAGTAAGAAAAATGAAGTATGGTGTTAGAATGCATGGCTTTCCTATAAATTTTAGAAATATTGAGTTTTTCTTATAATCTTTCTCCAGTAGTATGTCTACATAAGAAATGTTATCCTTCTCTACCTGTGAGGTAAGTACTAAGAACCCAGTTGTTTCATTAATATATTGCATACATTTATTCAAATTCTCTCTGGTATCCTTCCAAACCAAAAACACATCATCCAAATATATGTTATAAAATCTAAATGACCCCTTATATGCCCCATTAAAAATGTGTTGCTTTTTCCATTTAACCATAACTATATTGTGAAACAGTGACTCAATATTAGACTCCATGGCTGCCCCCTTAAGTTTTAAATATGTTTTCCCTTCAAAATGAATAAAATTATTCTTTAGAAGGAGTTCCAACAACTACTCAAAAAAGGTTAATTTGTTCTTGTTCAATGACAGGGGAGGGCACTGACAAATAATTAAATTCATCTATTGAAATACTACCCTCAATAAACATTTAACTGCCCTTTTACCTTCCTATATGCCTGATTCAGCTCTTTAATACTAGCTAGTGCATACATCTCAGTATTCAAAATATTTTCCATTCTCCTCACATAGTCCTCTTTTTCCATTATAACCACCCCACCCCTCCTTATCTGGTTTCATAACTCTTAGGCCTCTAACTTTTAAGTTGTCCAGTAACATCTTGTCTTCTTTAGTTAGATTATATTCAACTTCATTAAAATTCCTATGAGTAATAGTAGACCTCAGATACACTTCACAAAGTTTTTCATAAACCTCAACAGCCAGAATGTGCATAGAGTGGTGAACAAAAGCAACTGGTTAAACAAGCATCACACCTGAAGCCAAAATCCCACAGCAGTCACAAAACAAATCAGTATTCCAGTGTTCCAATGAAGATAAAAAGTTTAATGAAAAGCAAAAATCCAAGCAGTAAATAATCCAGTAGATCAAACAAAAATCCCAGCAGTAAATAATCCAGTAGGTAAGTGCTTTTGTCTCTCTCAGCAGACTTTATCACAACCAAAAGTGCTTAACTTCACATCCGTTATATAATTACACCAATTAATAAAACAGCCCTTTCTTAAAAAGACAGAACATTAAAAACAACTAGTTGCATAAAAAATGTAAAACTACTTTCATTAAAGTGTCAAAGCCCTTTCAACCAAAATAGGCTTGACAGATACATATTCATTCATGCCAGAGGGGCTGGCAGGCATTTAAATGGAGTTGCCACTTCAACTCAGCCTTCTCAATCTGGTCTGACCAGTTAACCCCCCTGGCATTTTTAAATACCACTTCTAAAAGGCCAAATTTGAAGCCAGAAAACACTGGGCAAGTAAGAGTGTGCTTAAAAAGGGCATAGTTGTAATTCTTTGTACTAATAGCAGATAAATGCTCATAAATGCTCTTCCTAATTGCCCTGTCAGTCTTACCCACATAATAACCATTACATCCCATACAAACACTCAGGTAAACCACACCAGGAGTGTTACAATTACCTCTTGCTAGTCTAACATATTGCGGGGGTGCCCCCACCCACATTTCTGTTGCGTTCACCAAATACTTACAATAGTTACATCTACCACATGACCTGGTTCCTCTACTGTCCTTAATTTTGATAGGGTGTTCCAACAAAAAATTGAAATTACCTTCCACCTTGAATGAAAAGGTGGGCCCATTACCCAACAAACTAACAAGTTCATTGTTACATTCTAAAATCACCCAGTTCTTGTTTAAAACATCTCTCACCTTTTTACCAAAGGTGCCAAATTGTGTCACCATAGTTTGCAAGAATACAGCACTCTCAACTGTGTTCTGAACCTCAAGTTGACCCTGTCTTAAATGAAGGTCACCCTGCCTCAGTAGTGGTTTAAACTTGGTCCCCCAACCATCAATAATTTCCGCACTGGTCTGGTAAACCCAGTTCACAGGGTAGCCTTTGGCTATAAACATCTGGCTTAACTTGTCTAGTTCCCTTTTCATTTCATTTCCATTTCACAAACTTTTTCATAAACCTGTAAAATAGGGTGAAGCGGGGGATTTGATGTACTAATATAGCTACGGTACTAATGGACTTAAAACAATATACCCGGAAACTCAACTTCAAACTCATGTTTAATGATCTTACACCTGCTTTCACAGATTTAAGAATTGCTAGTACTTACAATCCCCACTTCACCCTATTTTACAGGTTTATTAAAAAGTTTGTGAAATGGATCTTAGATTTACTATTGGTCATAAGAATTTTAATGAGATTGAATATAAACTAACTGAACAAGATGTGATTTTACTGGACAACTTAAAAATTAGAGGCCTAAGAGTTATGAAACCAGATAAGGGGGTGGGGTGGTTATAATGGAAAAAGAGAACTATGTAAGGAGAATGGAAAATATTTTGAATACTGAAACGTGTGCACTAGCTAGTATTAAAGAGTTTAATCAGGTATACAGGAAGGTAAAAGAGTAGGATTTCAATAGATGAATTTAATTATTTGTCAGTGTCCTCCCCTCTCATGCCAGCAATCTTAGTGATCCCTAAAATGCACAAAAATTTTAATGACCAACACATGAGACCAATTGTGGCTGGAAGGGGTCTGTTACTAGTGCATGTGCCAAATATCTTGACCATACATTAAAGCACTTATTGGATGGTGAAAAACAGGTAGGTAAGGATAGTTGTTTTTTTTTGGACAAATGTAACCATTTGGAGTTCCACAAGGGGGACCTGTTAGTTACGATACATGTGAAAGATCTCTAATCTGTAATCCCTCACCAGCAAGGGATTGAATGGTTTTGTGACTATTTATTGGAAAATAATATTGATCAAGAAAAGAGTTAACCTTTTTTGAAGAGTTGTTGGAACTCATTTTAAAGAATAATTTTATTTATTTTGAAGGGAAAATATATTTACAACTTAAGAGGGTAGCCATTGTGTCTAATGTTGGGTCACTATTTACCAATATTGTAATGGTTAAATGGGAAATACAATACATTTTTAATGGGGCATATAAGGGGTCATTTAGATTTTATAACATATATTTGGATGATGTGTTTTTGGTTTGGAAGGATACCAGAGAGAATTTGAATAAATGTACGCAATATATTAATGAAACAACTGGGTTCTTAGTACTTACCTCACAGGTAGAGAAGGATAACATTTCTTATGTAGACATACTACTGGAGAAAGATTATGAGAAAACAATTCTATACATCTAGAATTTATAGGAAGCTCATACATTCTAACACCATACTTCATTTTCCTAACCTCACACCCAAGACAGCAGAAGAGGCTATTGTTAAGGGACAGTATGTGAGGGCAGGATGATTACTGAGGACGAGGATTTTTTGATGAATGTAAAGCTATGGAATGTATGTTTTTGAACAGAGGATAACCCAAAGCATTCACTGAAGGTTTAAAGATGGAAGTAATAGGAAAAAGGCAAGATATGATTTTTTTCACGTATATTATCTCTGGAATATCAGGTAAATTAAATTAATAAGAAAAGATTGGAGCTCTCTCATTGTCTGTATAAAATCTCACATATTAGTGTTTTTAATATGGACAGTAGAAATGAATTGGGCAATTATAATGGAAGATATGGACACTTACATGAAATTAGGTAACTGGCTAATAGTGGTCTATAAAAAAGGTAGTAGTTTTAAAAATATTTAGAAAGATCCTCTCAGTGTTTATGAACTGACATTGGTTGTGATGCTTTGAAGAAATTAGGACAAAACCAGTACTGTAAGTCTATTGGGGTGCATGACAGATTTATGATTAAAGGTAGAATGTATTATATTTGAGGAAGGCACAACTGTAAAACTAAAGGGGTTATTTAGGCTGCTCTGTGCCAGGGTTGTCCCTCCTTTTATATAGAAAAAATAAATGCAGCAAGTATTGAAAGAACAAATTTATGAGCATATATATGAAATTTAAAAAGGTGAATCTAGCAATGCTTTTGGCAAAGCATGTTTTATTGAACCCAGGACATGACTTTTGATTTGTCATCACTGAAAACATTCAGGCTACAGATGGGGGAGCATGGACAGTCTAGCTCGAAATACGAGAGCTGTATTGGCAACTTTTACTTGATGCCTTTAAATGATAATTGTAATATAGCTTGTCTTCTAAAAAAGAAAACCCTGTTAAGATGACTTGGTATTGAATTATCCATTAAGAGCCACCTGTCATGGTTTTGCATGATTTTATGTCCTTTATTTTTATAGTTGAGTTTCTATGCTTTGTTGTTATATATTTTACACTAGGGATTTTTAGGATTTTAAATGTACCTCATTGAGTTTCATTGGGTAAATATGTGTGCTTTACTTATGTACCATGGAGTAGGTTTCTATTTATACATTATATTTTATAGTTTGGAAAGGCATTAGAAGGTTATTCAGTAACGCATCTTATTCCATGTTTAAGTGCTTATTTAAGGTTTTTAATTATTTATAGTAATTTATCCATTATATAGTTAAATATTCATATATATTTATATACTATATGTTTTTATTTTTATATAAACAAATTTTTTTATTATGTATGTTCATTAATTTGCACTCACGTGTAGGTTCTTTAAATGAATGGTTGTGGTACACGTGACTTTATCTGGCTCTGTTTAAATTGCCTATTAATTAATCCTTGATTATCTGATGAAGTCTTGGGGGTAACCAGGATGAAAGCACTTTGTTTTACAGGATTATATGTTCTGAATTTTTGGATTTTATCATGTTTACTGTGTGTTGGTATTTCCGCGGTGGTGGTGCTGCGGTAGCATTGTTGCCTCACAGTAAGACGGTGTCCGGTTCAATTCCCAGCTAGAGCGTCTTCTGCATGGAGACATGCATGAATGGGCATACCTTCGTTGAAGATTGTGAGTCAGGGCAGGTAACTCGGCACGTAAAAATCAGCTACCAATCATTAGCGGACCGAAGTTCCGCTGTGGCGACCCCTAACCAGGAAAAGCTGAAAGACACAAACAAACTGTGTGTTGGTATTTGAATTTAAATAAACGTTCATACTGCTTTTTGCGACCAGCTTCCTGCTTTGCTGTCTGTCATTCTGTGTGTTGCTTCCTTGTTTACCTGTTTTGCCTTGGTGGTTGGTAAGAATGGCAAAGCTGCAGCACCACTGGATGGGAAGAATAAGGACTTGTAGAGACCTAGAACACTCAATAGACTCCTGATAATCCTTTTCATATCTTTCAAAGGAAAAGGTTGGAGAAATCACACCAAGTTAAGGACCATTCTATGAAAGCTGCAGAGAAAGTGGAGGAAGAAATGACTGAAGACCAGGGAACTGTCAAGAAGTAAAACTAAAATAGATAGACTCTAATTGAACTATTCATAGTCATATATTTTCTCTCTCTTATATTATGTTGGGTTCAGTGTTTGGGTAAGCCACTTAAGAATCAATTCTAACATTTATAAGAACCCTGGAAGTACCTTGTCCCTAATACCTAATTATGGTCTCAAATGTATTTTACAAACTTACAATCTAGACTCAACAAAATGTTTTTAAAGAACAGCAAGAAGAACATAATTCTCTAGCAAATCTAGGGAACCAGATAGCTAACCAAGGGATTTCTGGTCATAAAACTATCAGTATACATTGCATAAAAGTTCTATATATGAGAAATAATTAACTAGATGATGTGTAATGCTACAGAAGATAATCATATTGTATAAAATTAAATTATGACTCTTCACAAAGGAGATAGATTAACTCCCCTTACTCACAATGGAGTCTTAATCTAGTCCAGATCTGACACTTAGCCAATCAGAAGCATTTTTTGTGGAGGGGGGGGGGCGCGGGCGCAAACAGAAAGTAAACAGAGACTTAGAGACGTATATCAAGTCAGTCTGAAATCTACTCATGGACTTAATAAGAAACTATAGAAATCCTTTTGGGGGGCAAATTGTTTTTTCTGTTTGCTTCTCATGTTGTTAGCTAGTATGTCACAAATGCTTTTAGGGGAAGTTGTATTGGTTGTGCCTGTTGTGGGTACCTGATTTGCTGCAAACCCCTATAGTAAGCAATCAAGGTGGAATTAGGTGGCATTTCTGAACAAATTAATTCACAGCAACCTTCAGTATAAATCGAAGTTGAGATGATACAGACAGTTTTGGGCTAGGGGCTCTAGAAGGCAACAAACTATTAATTTTTACTTGTGTTTTAAGTTCTAACTAAAACAAGGAGCACTAGTTCTAATGTGAAATCTCTATCAACAATACTTCCAATTTTATATAGTTTATGGTCTATATGTAGGGTTTTTTAAGTTCTATAACATGCATTTATATGCAGCCATGGCTAGGATACATGAAATTAGAATATGAGCCTGAAAAAAAGGTTATTTATTTTAAGTATGGATCGTCTTATGTTTTACTATGAGGATTAAATATAGGAGATGTCTAAATGAACAATATTATGCACAGGGGTGCAACAATAAGATATCAGATATGAAATGTAATATCAACAGAACCAGTGTTGAAGCTATTAAGCTGGAACATACCAAACTAACAGGAAAATAAAAAGTGGGTAGAATAATGAAGTGTACATAGCATTGTATAACTCGGGTAGTTATACTACTGGACACACATTTAACTACATAGTAACATAATTCTTTAGTAATTAAAAATAATATGGAAGGATATTACACCAGCATGTCCAATGAGAGGAAATGAGGGGTCCTTCGATTAATAAACAAAAGATTTAGAGTCTCCATATAGGAAACGTAGTGATAATCAGGGACATTATGTAATGGTTAAAAACTTGTCGGAGGGCATATGTATTACAGTAATAGGTATTTATGTACTGCCAGTGACTATGATACATGAATTTAGAATGGTAATGAGTAAAATAGTGCCATTTCAAGAAAGGACTGCATTAATACTAGATGAATGAACCTTAGTTTGCAGGAAGGAGGATGTGTTAGGAGGACAAAGAATGAGCATCATTTCAGTGGAAGGGACATATTTAGCTAAATAGATAAAAAAGTTTTTTAGAGAGAACAAAGATGGCTGCCGTTCTATAAGCACTGCAGTACTTCAGCTCTTCAAATATCTGAGAAAAAAATCAACCCTGTGGAGTTATACTTAGAGTAAACAAGCTAATTGGCAGTTATTACTAATTGACCAGAAGTCACTTTTGGTTCTGAGAAAGAAAAATCGAAAAAAATACTTGGTAATAGCAGGATTGGATCTGATTGTCAGGTTGACTCTGAACAGAGCACCAAACAAAGGACTGATTGATCTCACTTTTGTAACTTTTCTTTGGGAAAAGTTACAAAAGGAGGACAAAAATATGGAAACTACAACTTCCAAAACCAAGCTGTCAGCTTTGCAATCACCGGAGAAAGAATCTTTAATCAAGAGACAGAAAACTATCAAACAGCAAGAGACTGCAAAAACAGGGCCATCAACAAAATCTGATCAACAGGTCACAATGGAAGAAATCAAATCAGCATTGCTACCTATACAGGATGCCTTAAAAGAGCTAACATCGCAAACACTTTCATTTGGTGACACATGTAATCGAATTCTCGAAAGAATGGAGAAAGCAGAAACTAGAATTGCTACCAATAAAGACAATATATTAATGCTCACTAAAAGAACAGAGACACATGGAACTGACATTCAAATGATGCAAAATAAAATTCTGGACTTGGAAGCAAGATCCAGACGTAACAATATAATCATTAGAGGGATCCCAGAATCTATTCAATATAATGACCTGATCACTTCTATTACACAAATATTCGAAATACTGCTCAAGGACTCTGAGGTTGTTAAGCAGATGGTCATAGAAAGGGCATAGAGCATACAGAGAATCTCAAGCTTCAAATATACCCAGACCTGTTTATGTTAAAATATTGAACTACCAAGATGTGAGCAAAGTACTGTTAACTATTAAAAAATCTGGTGGATCTATAATGTGGCAAAATAATAAAATTTCTATAGCACAGGATTTACCAACACAAATAAGGCAATCTAGACAAATGCTAGCTCCATATTGTAAGTTTCTGATTGACAAAAATATCAGATTTCAAATGAAATATCCTAATAACCTAATTTTTACTGTGGATGGCATTAAATACTCTGTAAGCACAAGGAAAGAAGCAAGACCTACTTTTTTGAAGATGTTTAAGGCTCTCCCATATTCAGAAATGTGAACAGTCCATTTTGGCTTTCTGCAGCACCAGGGAGAATGGGATGTTTCATTTATGACAATCTGAGGCTTTAAAATCCTTTGTCTGTTCTGTTTCTTGTAGCAGGCCTGGAATTTTATTTTCTTATCTTATCTCGTAGTTCCAGTTGATTGAACTGCCTTTACAGTTTAAATAGCTGAGAAGAAAGAGGAACTGCTGACGAAGTAAAAAGAAACCTGTTTGGACTTATTTTGCAGGAAAAGGACTGTAAGATAGTGTGTGAAGTCAAAGTGATGCAGGTAAACGCTGTGGAAATGCATTGTGTATTAAAAAAGGAGATGGTTATGTGTAGTGGCAGAATAAGGTACTGTAGTTTTTTTTTTTATATATTTGTTTTCTCTTTTTTTTCCTATATCTCCCTTCTCTTTACTCCTTTCCTTTATTCCTGTAGATAGGTGGTATTATTTCTAACTGATAAATGATGTAAAAATGGTTAGTTGATCAGATTTAAACAATGTGCATATAATAATAAAAGAACATAAAATAAGTTATTTTTTATGTGTAATTTAAGGCATTTTTTCTTATTTCTTCTCCTTTTGCTGTGCTCCCTTCATGCTTTTTCTCTTTTTTTTATTTTAACCCTTTGGTTCCTCTCTTATTCACATATGGTTATTACAAATGAAAGTGCCATTATAGTTTTATTTTGAACTGCATTGGTTTTCAATATTAATATGTTAGTAGGTAAGTTGTAGGGAAGAACAAAGCAGATTAAAGTAGTTAGATCATTTTATTCAGTAGATACAGGATGTTAGGAAATGTTAAATAACTGTCTGCTTTCTATGTCAACTAATATTTAATACTGTATAGAACAACAAATTAGAATGTTATTTGCTATTGCTGAATATAAAGCTGAAGTGAATTGAAGTACATTAGAATCTCAGGGTACAATTAGTTTATTTGTATATCCATAAATATGTACAGAGCTGTAGTTACCTATAAGTAGTGTTTAGTAGGGAATGTCAGAATTAGGCTTTGTAGACGTAGAAGTAGTTGTTGTAGGTTTTTTGCATGGGGTTTCATTGTTAAATAATAGAATTAGTAGATTAGTTACTCAGATGGTTTCCAGTAATGTAAAAACCTATGTTCATCCTGGTCCAGAGGAATAGTGGGTAGGCACTGGGTAGGGATAGGATGGCAGTTTTGCTTCCATACAATTGATGATATGCCAACTTATGTTATTCTAAGGTTGCTCAAAGAGATTAGATATCGAGTTATATTTCTAATGAACGTTAAATGTGGATAATAGAATCTTGGAATGTCAAAGGACTCCAGAACATGAAAAAAGAAAGCTGTTTTTTCATTTGTTTCTCAAATCATCAGCATGTTGTATTTTATTACAAGAAACGCATATGACTAATGATCAGTGGGAGTCAGTGAAGGATAGGAAATGGGTTAGGAAGATTGTGACGGCGGAAGGAACAACAAATAGTGCTGGCAATTTTAGTTAAGAATCACTTTCAGGGAGATATTAGGGATGTGAAAATGGATCAGGAGGGTAGATGGTGTTTGGTCCTTCTCACATCCAAATGTTATGATAAACCTATAGTACTAATATGTGTATATGCCCCTAATGTTAATCAGCATCATTTCATAGCTTCAATCTATTCCATTTTACAGTCATACAATAATTGCTATATAGTGTTGGGAGGTGACTGGAACTCTTATCAAGATCCTAAATTAGACAAGTTGGGTGCTTCTTCAGCATTCAATAAACAGGCAATGGTAGCATTAAAAGAATTGAAAATGGATTTCAAACTCTATGACCCTTTTAAACACATACACTCACAAGGGAAAGCAGAGAATTTTACTTATTATTCAACCTGCCATAAAATGTGGTCGAGAATTGACTTTTTCTTAATTTCAGAGGTGTTGATCTCAGCTGACCCTAGTGTTTCTAATCAAGTCAGACAACTCTCAGACCATTCAAAGATAACTTTAACCTTAAACAGTAGTAATATGGATACTAAGAGGCTTCGAGGGTATAATTGGTCCTTGAACCCATATTTACTAACCAAGGAAGATATATTAATGGAAGTCAAGGAGATACTTAAACAGTCATTAAATAATATTTCCCAAAATAGACACCCAATAGATATAGAATGGGCTACAACTAAAACGCAGCTAAGAGGACTATTTATACAAAAAGCTACATATTATAAAAAATTACAAAAGAAGACTCAATTGGATTTAGAAACTAAAATTCAATTACTGGACCAAGATTTGATGAGGAACTATAATGAACAGACAGAAACTGAGCTATTAAGATGTCAAAAAGAACTATTTTTACTTCATAATAGAAATTTGTCACTTTATGAACAAAGAAATTTAGTTAAATATGCAAATCATATTCAAACCCCCCCGAAAGCATTAGCTCGTATTATTAACCAGATGAAATCAACAGGATTAATTACTGAAATACACCATAACAATACTACATATACTGACAAGGCGGATATCATGAAGACCTTTGAAAAAAAATTTAATCAGATTTATGGTGAGAAGCAGACACTCTTGCAAGATAAAGACAGAAAAGATTTTTTACAGAGAATCACTTTCCCTAATATTGACAAGGAATTTCATGGAGATTTAATCAAACCGATTACAGTTGAGGAGGTGTCCAAAACAATCAAGAAACTGAAGCCTCACAAAGCCCCAGGCCCAGATGGTTTGACCTCGGAATTCTACAAATCTTTTAGTGAGATTTTGAGCAGTGTATTGTCACAGACTTTTAATTATATCACTCTAAATAGAATTAATGATCCTCATTTTAATGCCTCAAGGACAGTTCTGATATTAAAAGAGAAAGGTGACTCTAAAAATCCTGATAATTACAGGCCTATATCACTTTTGAATATGGACATGAAAATCATGACATCCATTCTGGCGAGTAGGCTGAAAAAGGTAATAAACCCAATAATATCAGAGGAACAGGTGGGGTTTATGGATGGGAGGCAGACCACGGATAATACCTTAACACTCCATACCTTAATCTCTTATGCGAAATATAAAAACCTGAATTTGTATGCCCTAATTATTGATGCTCAGAAAGTATTTGATAGGGTTAATTTGGATTATTTATTTGATACATTACCTTATTTTAATATACCACAGGAGTTTATCTCAATGTTAAGGATACTATATAGAAATGCATACACAAATTTATTTATAAATCACGAATGCTCGAATAGGATAAAAATCATAAATGGTACCCGACAAGGCTGCCCATTATCTCCCATCTTATTTAATCTTTACTTGGAGCCTTTATTTTACACCTTAAGCAAAATGTTTATTATAATTCTCCTGTACTGTATGGAATAAAGGTTAGGATGGCTGCCTATGCAGATGATTTAAACATATATTGTACCACACCTGTTTCCGATACTGAAAAATATTAGCTGCAATAGAAATCTTTGAGAGAATTTCCAATTACAAGCTAAATTTTAAAAATCTAAAATATTCCCATTAAAGACACCCACACCTTTTTCAATGCTACCATTAATAGGACAAGTATTGACGGAAGAAAAGATAAAATATCTGGGAATTGTCTTCTCAACTGAAAATAGAGATTTTTTTATTAACAATGTAAAGTCAACTACAGATCAAATAACATTGGATCTTGAAAGATGGAGTAGATTGAAGTTACCGATGATGGCAAGAGCAGCTATCATAAGAATGAATGTTCTTCCTAGAATTTTATATATTTTTAGAGCTGCACAACTCAGAATTACCAAAGCATTCTTCAAACAGCTTCATATAAGATTGGGAAGATTTCTTTGGGAACCTAGGAAGATGAGAATTTCATATGAAAAATTGATGGCTCCAAAAAATAAGGGGGGGCTGGAATTACCGGATTTTGAAATGTACTATTTAGTGATTCAGGCCAATAGGATTTTAAAGACGTCTTACTTTGATAGTGATAATAGAAAATGGACACCCAAATGGGTGCTCTTAACGTACAAGCATATAAATGAAGTGGGAGTCAATGCTAAAGCATTACCCTTTTTAAATAATTGGACAATGAGTAAATATAAGCTAATGGAGCACATCAAAAGTTATGTAATGGCAATTCAAACTCTTTTCGCTTCCTTAAATTTACTAAAATATATGATGGTTTTCCAACCGTTTCATAGGAACCCAAATTTAACAACTGGTGGTCAATTGATTGATCTAAAGAAATTCCCTTTAATCATGGAGTTAACTGTACTCAATTTATATCCTTTTCTAGGAGTACCAGTACAGGATATTTTAAAAGAAATACAACTCCCTATTTCCTATTTAATTATAGTAAGACAGCTAAAAGACTTGGTTATAAACTATTTTAACAACTTTGAAATGAAAGGGGAAGATTTAATAATTTCTTGTAATCTATGGGAAGCGCTGTTTCAGGATAGAAAATATATAACCGCAGCATATAAATTGATAAAAGAGAGGAAGTATAATAATTATATTCTTTTATCGAGTTACTGGAGAGAGAAATTGATATTCCCAGACGACAATAAGATATTGGAGGCATTTAAATTAACATTAAAGTCCGTATCCCTTCAGAAATTGGTATTTACGCAGCTGATGATATTTAACAATGCATACTATACTCGTCTCACTTTGCACAAATTTGATGCGAAGAATTCACCCATATGCCCACATTGCTTTGATCAGACAGCAGATTTGCTTCACATGTTCTGGAGTTGTAAGTGCATTTATAAATTGTGGAATTCATTAAAATTGCAGTTACAAAAATGGGTTACCAAAATTCAACACTCTCTTGGGAGTTTATGATTCTTCATATTCCCCGGAGAATCTAAATAAATCAAAACGATTGTAATTATGAATATTTGCCTATTAATGAAATTATATATAGCCACAAATTGGTTGAACCCAGCCCAGACATCGTGGGAAAATTTCAGATTGTTGGCAATAAAACACATCTTAGCGCATAAACTGTTAATTAGTGATCACAAGAAAAATATCAACAACATAAAAATCTGGGAGCAAATTTTTAATATTATTTTGGCTTAAGAGGTTACTATCCACTTTTTCTCGGGAACCAGAATATAGTCTAAATCAACCTTAGATTAGATAGAAAATGTACAGAAAAGACAGATTGTTGGCTTGGATTTGTTAATGTTGGATTTTTTTTTTTTTTTTATTATTTTCCTTTTGATTGTTAGTGCTGTACCTTTGATCAATACATGAGGTTGATATATATGTGAAATTAACCAATGGAAGCATTTTGTATATATTGTATATAATGTGTGAATTTGTAATATGGTTGTGAAAAATAATAAAAAATGATTATTGAAAAAAAAAAGATAAAAAAGTTTGGCTACACTGATGTGACATTGGAAATGCAGGATGAGGTAGACTGTACATTTTACTCTTTCACATCAAGTTCAGGGGAAACACTTGAGAGTGTTAGATTATGCCCCAGCACAAATTCTGCTGTGAAATACTAGTACAGAATGGGTACAGAGGCACCAGTAATTCTCTGTATACTTAATGACAAAACCAAATCTGGAAGCCTGGGTGGAAGAACTCCTGAGAGACTCAGTTAAGGAGGCAGAATAACAAGTTGAAGACTTTTCTTGGCATGAGACAGACGGACAGATGGAAAGGATGAACAAAACCACAAGTCAAGTTAAAAGCAGATAGAATGTGCCAATGCAGTCAAAATAAGTACATGTAAGCCTTAGCTAAGATTAAAACATATCAACAGTGGGCTAGAACAGCTAATGGGGAAGAATTCCAAGAGAATTACTAGCAGCAAAACAAGCTATGAGAGAATATTTGGATATTATTAATGGCTCTGGGGCAATGGTAGTGAAAGTGCCTTTACACCTAAAGTCATAATATACTTAGCACAAAGACTAAAAAAAGCAAAAAGTAAAACACATCATATTGAGACTTAGAAACCAAAACATGGAAGACGACATAAGAAATATTACAATAACTTACTATGAGACTCTCTACCAAGAAGATAGAGATGCACAATGTCAGAGCTGCTTACAGGCTTTAAACTGTCAAAACTGCAGGATACACAGAATATGGCATTACTGACTGATATTACAATGGAGGAAATATGGGAGGAAATGGAAGCACAGAAAACAGGTAAGCAGAGGATAATGACGTCATCCCGACTGAAATCTGGAAAAAAGTAAAGACCAAGTCCTTAAGCTTTGGCATAAATTCTTTAACAAAGTAGTCCAGGGATAGAGCTGCACACCATCATGGTATGGAGCAGTGATACCGGTTATTCCCTAAGAGAGAAATATTAGACAGCACCAAAGCCTTATAGGATGGTCTCCATCCTTAACCATGATTAAAAGATTTATATGTGAATTATAGCCAACAGAATGTCAGGGGTAATGGAGACATTAATAGAAAAAGATTAGTATGGATTTATTAGGGACAGGCAGACTTCTGACACCATAATTAGGATAGTCCTCATCTAACACAAGTGCTATCCTTAATACAAATATCCTAGTACTTATGTCCTTACATACATTGACTTATGCTGTTAGAATGAGACCAGTTGCCATAATGCTTAAAGTCTTTGCCTCCCATGCATAAGGTGCATGGTTCAATCTTGGCTTCTGGACAATGTCTGTATGGAGTTTTCATGTTCTCCCTCTGTCTCTTTAGGGTTCTTCCTACCTCCCAAAAACATAGTGTGTGTTTCTACCCCAAATTCACTCAAGAATGCAGTTGTGGACAGCAACACAGTCTCTAGATAGTAGCTATGGAGGGAAGAGTTTTATTGGCCAACCACTTTGGGCATCATCTGTGGTGTTCAGCATTCTCAAGATAGAACAACGTGGATCACATACTGAGCTCTTTGTCAGGGCTAGCCACTCTATGGTGTAAAAACTGGCTGTAGGTGATTCAGCCATGTTAATTAATATCACCATATGGTCATGGGTATTTGCCAGTGATACCTACTCTGACCTACACCAAGGACCCATGCTGATGGTGGGAGATGTGTATTTTCCCCCCTTAGTTGATGAGCTAAGACGAGTTGGTTGATAAAACTCTTCCCCCTATAGGCACCATCTAAAGTCTATGCTGCTGTCCACAACTGCATTCTTGGATGAGACTGAAGTGGAAACACTTAGTATGTTTTTAGGAGGTGGGAAGAATCCCATAGAGACACAGCCCTAAGTCAATAAGCTACTGGCTGTCTGATGTCCATTTGCCCAGTTTGGGTTACCTGGGCTAGCACTCTTGAGTGAAAACTGGATGTAAATCCAATCAGTCTGCCAAACTTGAACTGAGAATTGTCACATTCAGTGTAGATTCACTGACAGAATGCAGCTTGGAAGTGGATGACATGATGGCAATAATGAAGCTGGACACCCTGTATATTCGGGAAACAAGATGGAAGGACAGTGCAGCAAAGCCATTAGGCTTGGGATCCAGAGTCTACTACTCAATAGGAGGACAGACTAGAAATTATGTGGGAATTGTGGTAGGAAGGGGCTTCAGAAGGCAGTGAAGGATGTCATCAGAATTAATAACTGACTCATGGCAATCAGAGTCCAGTGTAAGGATAGGGCAGTATTGCTAATTATAGTTTATGCCCTACAGCAGGGTTGTGATAGTGCAACAGTAACAGATACCATGGGTGGCAATGAGTGTAACAGTAGCATCTACCATGCATGGTAATCAATGTGTGCAACAGTAACATATAAAGTACATTGATTAATGAGTGCAACAGTAACATATAATGTGTGTAACAATTAATAAATATGACAGTAACATATATCATGCTTTTAAAGCTGTTATTGGATTTGTGGCCAAACCCGAGTGCTGTGTGGTGTGAATTGTAGCAATTGCTTTCTGCAGTTTAAAATAAAAAAAAAAATGTTTGTCTTTCGGCTTTTTCCCAGTAAGGGGTCGCCACAGAGGAACTCCGATCCACTAATGACTGGCAGTAGATTTTTTATGAAACACCGAGGTGCCAGCTCGATGCCCAACCTTCAACGAAGGCACGCCCATTTACACACGAATGTCTTTCGAGCGCTACCCAACCGTGGGGAGGACATGCAGACTCCACACAGAAGGCACTCCCAAGCCAAGCCGAGAATCGAACGGGAGAACCTCTTGCTGTGAGGTAACAACACTACCGCTGTACCACCGCTGGAACAAAAAAAAAAAAAGTAGAGACAAGTTTACAATAATACAGAGCAATACAATGTCATGAATACAATGGACATGAAAAATAGCTATATACAAAATATAATAATAAGGGTGTAAAAGGAAAAACAATTATCTTCTTCTTCTTTCAGCTGCTCCCATCAGGGATCGCCACAGCAGATCAACTGTTTCCATTTCTTCCTGTCCTCTGCATCTTGCTGTGTCACACCAACCACCTGCATGTCCTCTCTCACCACATCCATAAACCTTATCTTAGGCCTTCCCCTTTTCCTGTTACCTGGCAGCTTCATCCTTAGCATTTTTTTCCCAATATACTCTGCATCCCTCCTCAGCACATGTCCAAATCAACGTAATCTTGCCTCTCTGGCTTTGTCTCCAAACCTTCCAACCTGGGCTGACCCTCTAATATACTTATTCCTAATCCTGTCCATCCTCGTCACACCCAGTGCAAATCTTAACATATTCAACTCTGCCACGTCAAGCTCTGACTCCTGCCTTTTTGTCAATGCCACTGTCTCCAACCCATATAACATAGCTGGTCTCACTACCCTCTTGTAGACCTTCCCTTTCACTCTTACTGGTACTCATCTGTCACAAATCACTCCTGACACTCTTCTCCACCAACTCCATCCTGCCTGTACTCTCTTCTTCACCTCTCTTCCACACTCACCATTACTCTGAACTGTTGAACCCAAGTATTTAACCTCATCCACCTTCGCCACCTCTACTCCCTGCATCCTCACCATTCATCTATCCTCCCTCTCATTCATACAAATATATTCTGTCTTAGTCCTGCTGACCTTCATTCCTCTTCTTTCTAGAGCATATCTCCACGTCTCCAGGGTCTCCTCCACCTGCTATAATAAATCCAAAAGGTATGCAGTAAGGGAATTAAGGTTATAGGTTATCATTTGAAAATAATATGGCATTATTAGATTAGTGACTAGAAGGAGAAATTGTGTATGTGCAGGGGGCCTCAGATCTGATAAAGAAACTAGTGCAGGAGTAAAAAAAAGAAACATGTATGTACAAGGGACCTCAGATCAGAGGAAGAGATGGTGTGGAAGAAGAAAGTAGTAGAGGAGGGATGAAGTGATCTAGAGGGAGGGTGTAGAAGGGAGAGCATATAGACAAAGTAAGTTATAGAAATAGAAAAGGTCTTATAGATCAGACATAGTGGTAAAGTGGGTAAAGGGAAAGGGAAGCGTTAAGTATGGTGGTTGCAGGTACATATAGGGTTGTTATGTAGATACAGTATCAGGTCATGTTTGAAGTTAGAAAGGGAGGTATGGCTTCTGATTTGGAGTGGAAGATTGTTCTAAATAAGGGAAATGGAGTGTTATAGAGTAATATACCTATGTTCTTATTGGGTCTATAGACTTGTAGTAAGTATTTATCGGACCTGCGCAGGGAATGGGGAGGGGTGTACCAGGAGATTAGGTTGGACAGAGATGGACAGTCAGAGTTAGAATTAAGAATTGTAAAAGCTTTGATTAGCTGACTTTTGGCCAGAAGGTGAGGGAGTTCAAGCCAATGTAGTTTTGTGACTGCTGTGAAGTGATGGGATTTATAGGAGCTGCTGGTGACAAATCTAGCAATTGTGTTGCAGGTTTGGTCAAGCTTTGCCAGCAAGTTATTTTGTAGATTAGAAAATAAAGAGGAGCCATAGAGGAGAGCAGGGAGGAGATAGGATTGGGCTAGCAACAGTTTTGAGTTGGGGGCCAGGAATTTGTTATTTCTGTAAAGCAGGCCTAGTTTTTGGTGTGTTTTTTTATGGAATGAAGTATGTGAAGGTCTAGTTTGAGCTAGTCATCTATGATGACACCCAGGAGTTTAGTGTGCGAGTCTGGTCTTATGATGGTGCCATTTAGAGAGGATAAGAGAAAGCTGGATTTATGTTGGGCTAGAGTTTTAGGCAGGAATAATAAGAGCTTAGTTTTAGAGGGATTCAGGATGAGTTGATTATTGATGAGCCACTTCTCAACAGAATGAAATGAAGTCTGGGTGGAATGGTGGAGGTTGTTGATAGTCAGAAATGGAGATCAGACCTGAATCATCTGCATACTGTATGCTAGAGGAGAGGTTACAGGCAGTGTGTAGGTCATTAGTGAAGAGACTGAAAAGGAGGGGACCGAGAATAGAGCCTTGAGGAACACCGGTCTGAACTGCCAAAAAGGGAGAGAAGGAATTTAGCCATTTAACTGCTTGTAGGCGATTGGACAGATAGCTTGAGAACCAATTAAGAGTGGGGATGGAAATGTTCAGCTGAGAAAGTTTATGAAGTAGAAGGTTGTGAGAGACAGTATCCAAAGCCTTTGAGAGATCTAAGAAAAGGCAGGACATGAGCTTGTTATTATCTCTGGCCTCAGCTACTGTATGTGAGAAGGATAAGAGTGCAGGTTTAGTACTGTGTTTAGGTCTGAACCCATGCTGGGTGGTGGTTAAAAGATTGTTTTGAGTAAGATGAGAAAGTACTTGAGAATTTTGGAGAGGGGAGAAAGAATAGCAATGGGACAGAAGTTAGATGGTTCTGTGGAGTTACCTCCTTTATGTAGTGGGATAGTGTAGTACTGCTTCCAAATAGAGGGGACAGTGGATTCTTGGCTTGAGCAATTGATTAGAATGGTGATAGGAAGTGCAATAGAGTTACCAGCAAGTTTAAGGAATTGGGGAGGTAGGTTATCAGAGAACAAGGTTTGAGTTTATTGAGGAGAGTTTTAATATACTAACAGAGACAGGTTTGAGCATGAAGGGGTCTGAGAGGTTAGCGGAGTCAGATTGGGGATGTGAAAAAGGTAAGGGCTTGGTAGTGGAAGTAGTAGAACTGTAAGTGGAATTAGAGGTAGAGTTGGGGTTATTAGAGGTGTTAGGTACTGGTTTAGAAATAGTATCAATGAAGTAGTGATTTAAATGGATGGCTGTATCCGAGGGTGATTGATTGGGAAAAAGGTTGAGAGTTGTGGGTGAGCCAGGTTTGAGAAGAGTTTGTATGGTTGTCCAGAACTTCTGGGGGTTCGAAGTGTGCAGAGATTGGTCAGAGAAGTGAAAGTTTCTTTTTTCCTGGTTGAATCTTTTTTTGTAAGATTTCTAAGTTCCCTGTATGATTGTAGGAGAGCAGGAGATTTGCTTTTCTGATATTGTTTCCAAGTGGCATCTCTTTTATGCATAAGGTGGAAGGTTTCTTTGGATAGCCAGGGGGCATGTTTAGCTTTGACTTTTATTTTCCTGATGGGGGCGAGAGAGTTGAGTATGTTTGGGAATGTCTGGTTGAAGTAGCTGACTGCATCATTTAAAGGTAGAGAGTATAGGCAGGACCAGTTAATTTTGGAGAGGATTTCATTGAAGGAGGTGGTATTGAATTTTTTTAGGTTACGGATGTATTTTATGAGATGAGTATTAGTGAGGTTGGGTGAGTATCTAGTAATGTGGATAGGCAGGTGGTCACTGATGGAGTCAGTGTACCTGGCTGGTGGTACCAATTTGGAGAATTTACGAGAATCCATTCAAGGATAGAATTGGACTGTTTTTTGCCAAGATGGGTGGGAGAGGAGACAAGTTGAGTAAAACCATGTAGACTGAGACTATGAGAAGGTGTAGTAGAATTAACAGAGTTCCAGTCTATATTTACATCCCCAAGAATGATAGTTTTAAAGGGGATGTGATGAAACACCAAGATAAGATGTCTTCAAGGATGGCAATGTTATTCCCTGGTGGGATATAGATTGAGGCTATGGCTAGTTTTTGGTAGGTGTTGAGATGGCAGATTACTATGAGTAGCTCTTCACGGTGGAAGGAGGGAGGGGAAGTGGTGAGAGGTAAGATATTGAGAGAGTCAGAATACCACCTCCCCTTTTGGTAGATCTATCCAGTCTGTAGATGTTGAAAGCAGGGGGGGGGGGCAGATCTCTGAGTTGTGGATGTAGGGTTTTAGCCAAGTTTCAGAGAGAGTTAAGATGTGGGGGTTATAGTGTTGTATGAATGCGTGGAGTTCAGACACTTTGTTGGAGATGCTCTGAATGTTAATGGAGAGGAAATTTAGTCTTTTGGTTCTGTGTGGGGAAGTGAAAATAGATGGGGAGGTAGTAGTAAGATTGAGAGTGATAGAGATGTAGGGAGAGGACGTAGTAGTGATAGTAGATGGAGTGGAGGAGTTGGAAGATGAGAGTTAGTTATTAGGACCAGGGCTGGGTGTATATCACCTGAAAGAAGTATTGATGTCAGGATAGAGAGAAAAAAGTTAGGTTGGGGGAGATGATACAGAAATTTGGATTTTAACTTTGGGATTTGTTTTGGTGAGGGGAGTAATTTGGTTTTGAAAAATAAGTAGTGTGGTAGAGTGTACTGAGTGTGGGCATAGAAGAGTAAGGTAGGAGCTGGATAGAACTTGGGAGGGATGTAGGTTCCTAGTGGGGAGGGTAAGGGGTGGATTGCAGGGGAGAGTGATAAGATGTGAGGTATGTCAGTGTAAATAGCAGAGGAGAGAGAAAAAGAAGTGACATCATCTTCAGTGTGTAGAAGAGTGTATAAGATCTTCAATGTGTATAAGTGTGTATATGTTCAGTGTGTATAACTTCAATAAATATATATATATATATATATATATATATATATATATATATATATATATATATATATATATATATGAAACATTAATGACCATAAATAAGTCAAATATAAATATCTCATGTCACTTATTAATAACAGTTTGAATTGTATTTGAACACACCCCTCTTATATGGTTTGATATGCACTAATTCTAAAAAATGCTCTCCATAGGGTAATTAGATCAAATTTGTATACCTATAACATCAACTATCTTGAAATATGTTCTCATGAGAAAAAGCCCCCACATATTACCCAACAGGACCATAAATTACCACATAATCATTTAGCAAAAATCAGTGAGTCTGTACTATTGTAGTAGACCATTACTGGTTACAAAAATATCATGCTAAACGAAACAGACCTGCATACATTTAGAATAAAATAAAATGCTTGAAGCAGTGTCCATCATTACAAAACTGTAATTCCTTTAATCTTCATGGATGTGAGGCTCCAAGTAACTAAATATATATGCGCACCAAAAAACATTCAGACGTCAGCCTTCGCTTCTTCATCCATCGATCATATGACCTCACAGGCGCAAACACAGTTTGTCCATAAATTCTTATTAGTCACTGTACATATGCCCCCATAAACATTCCACAAATGAAGATACCATATGGACACCTTTTAAACTATATAGCATACTAAAGGCAAAAGCATATAACTCCTGAGTGTAATGAATAATACAAACTATCAGGCCCGTAAGATTTCACAAATAATACAAACTGACAAAACTTTTCAATTCAAGTAACGAACAATAGCTTTCAGTACATCAAACCCATAACATGGCCTAAAATGTAAAAACATCATTACCAATACCATTGAACTTACATATGAACACTAATGCTTCTTACCACTTACTACTAGAATGTCAGAATACAAAGTGTGCCATTTCAGGTGATTTTCATTTATCTGAAGTAAACAGTGTCCAATCAAGGAGAGTTCTCTGAGGGCATCTTTCTGAGAAAGCTCTTAGCTAGCATTACAGTTTGTTGCTACAACTTATCTGCTATGCTCATACAGCCACTGGGTGATTACAGTTTGAGCCTCTTGCTTAAAAGTTGGAAGTTCTTGGGTCACCCAAATTTGGATCTAGTGTTAGTGCTGAAATTATGTCTTGCACAGCTTCCCTTCCTCCGAACGTCACAGCAGTGAGCCGACTCGGCCGAGTCCTTTCTGTTCAATAACGGCCAGGATTCAATGCAGCAGTGAGCCAAGTCCTTTCAGTTCAATAATACTGTTCCTCCCAGCCAGAAAATGCAGCAGTTTAACAGCTTTCTTTAATAAGCCCAAACCCAGACCAGAGCGCTAATGTGACTCAAAGCTGCTTCCCCTTCACTGCACTCGGGCTGGGGAAACGAGCACAGCACCTTCAACGTAAGGTGTCGACAGCTAAATTCAGAACTCCACTAAGTCCTATTAGAGAAGCTGATATCTCTAATTCACTGGCTTAGCTTCTGGTGTCAGTCCCAGTGGATCCAATATCTTTCAGCCTGGGAAGACATGGTCAACAGGCCACACTGCTTTGTCAGAGATGGTCTGTACCTGTCTCCTCTAGGCTTTCAAATACTGGAAAAGGCATTAGCCTCCCCTGTTGTGCCTTTTTTAGGCAGTGTCAAAATAACCAACATCCCAGTGTAACAAAATCCTCTCTGGATAAACTCAAGGTACTGCTGCTTAATACTAGAAGTCTAAACAAGAAACTGCACTCCCTGGAAGCAATCCTCACCTTAGAAGAAGCTGACATCTGTACAGTCATTGAGATGTGGTTAAAAATCACAGAAAGCAACCTGGCCATGCGGGGCTACAAAGCCTTCCATATGTTCAGACCACAAACTGAGCATGAAAGAACCAAAGGAGGAGGAGGTCTATCCACCTTCATTAAGGATAAGTACACCTTGAGACTGGTCAAACAGTATGACTCACTTGAGCTACTCCATGTCCAAGTAACTACAGGCAAAACCCCCTACCACATCATAGTTAGTTATAGATCCCCCAACATGAACCAGGAAAAGCATACCATATACCGCATACCTTGACTTACTGGAGTCATTTGCCTTACAGCCCAACACCTTACTCCTGGGTGATTTTGATTATCCTTTCATCGACTGGGAAACATACATAACCACAAACATGCTGGCTCAGAGGTTCTTGGACTTTGTCAATGCAAATGCTTTGGAAGAGCTAGTCAGCACACCAACAAAGGGCTTAAATGTCATGTCCTGGACATCATACTCACTAACATAGGAAACCATTGCAGCCCTCAGTGTGATGTCCACCCTGGTTAAGATCGGACATAAATCAGTCTTGTTGTTCGGTGTAATTATACATCATCAAGCTTAAAAATACTTAAGTATTTTTCCAAAACAAATTACTTCCTACAAAGTAATGCTATAAGACTTTTCAAAGCACCCTCAAGCACAGATACAGTGGAATCCTATGAAGAGGTATACACCAATGTCCTGTATAATCACTTAAGCAGTTGTATAGAATCAGCTGTATCTGACTGGATTAAAACTAGGTCTTTCCAAAAAAAAAAAAAAACAAGCCACCCTAGTGGACCCCTAGTATAAACAGGCTATACAACAAGAGAAAGAAATTAGTATCCAAGAACAAGAGGCAACTGGGTCAGCAGAGGAAGAAATCCCTCATTACCTTAAGCAAACAAATTGGAGGTCTTGTCAAGTCCTCCAAAACTAATTCCAAAGCAAAAATAGCCTCCGTAGATAAGGATAATCACAAGTCATTCTTAAACTACATCTGAAATCTAAAAGGAAGTACCCAGCTATGTGCTGAACTGGTTGTGGATGGCACCACCCATACTCAACCGGAGGTAATAGCCAACCTGCTTGTGGACTGATATGGAGCAAACTTTACCCTCATGTCCCCAATGGTCATCTCCCAAAGTGTACCTACCACCATTCCTCAGCCTATTGTTTCAAGAGAGCAGGTCATCTCTGCTCTAAAGAAGGCCAAAAGCACAGCATCAGTGGGACCAGACAACATCCCAGACTGCCTTTTAAACAACTTTAAATGTGACCTAGCAGATCCACTTGAATCCCTGTTTAATCACAGCCTGCAAACTGGCTATGTCAAAATAATCAACCTCCGTCTGCACAAAGGGGGGACCGTCAACCAACCCTGGGAATTGTAGACCCATAAACTCGACTAGCCTCATCTACAAGGCCATGGAAATAATCATTATGAACCTTATCAACAAGGACAACAAGGATATAGGTAATCTCCAAACACTGGACCCAACCCAAGTTCAAATTCGTCAAGGGTAGATCATTCCTGTTAAACCTGATTGACTTCTTCAAGAAAGTCACCAAGGTCCTGGACAAGGGAATGACAAGGCATACTGTCTAACTTGATGAAGCCGAGGCATTTGACACAATCCCCACACTCAGGTATTATAGATAAACTCTCCTAATTGGGAATTAACACATACATCACTAGATAGGTAGACAACTGGCTCACCAACCAGACATATATTGTCAAAGTGGTGACTTCACCTTTAGCAAAAGACCAGTCTCCAGTGGCACACCACAGGGTTCTGTGCTGGGCCCTTTACTGTTTGGAATTTATTTATCAGAAATCCAGGCAAATATGGATGGCCTGTGGCTGACAAAGTTCACTGACAATTGCAAATTGGGAGCAATCATTGAGCCCCCAATGATATTAATATACTGCAGAAAACGTTAATGCAGAAAAATTGATTCGTGACAAAGCCACTAATTAAAGCTAACTACAAAAAAATGTATTATTATTCCATTTGTTAAAGCTGACATCCCTGCTAATTACATTAAAGACAGCACATTCTAGGTGTAGACCTACTCGTACTTGATCTGAGTACTTAGGTTGATAGCAATCTGAACTTCAATCACCATTTATTCACCATGGTAAGGAAATCCTTTTATGTGGCACATCTTATAGGTAAAGGCATCACATCTAGATCTAAAGATGTTATAATTCCATTATACTTGACCCTCATCAGACCAATAATTGAGTACAATGCTCCCTTTTGTATGTACCTCACCAGACACCTGCAACAGCTGGAGAGACCACAGAGGTTTGTCACCAAGAAAATACAGGGTACACAAAACAAGTCCTGTGTGGAAAGACTGAAAGCTCTGTCACTGTATTCTGTCTGGCTGCTAAGAGGTGACCTGTTTCTGGCTTACGAGGCAGTTTCTAACCTGACCCTGAGGGAAATGCTACACACATATAAATAAAGCTGTGCAAGTATCACTCACTCCAGGGATCCTAACGTAGCTTCTGACATGATCAAATCATGCTGGAGAGTTAGCTACATGTCCCAGAGATTGGCACTTCTCTGGAAAAAGATTTTAAATCATGTGAAATGAAGCCCCTCCTTGACCATCTTCAAAAGCAACCAGGATCAATGGATGGACAGAAGCAGTCAGTACTAATTACAATAAACTCTTACTTCTGTGAGCTTTGCTCAGCTAACCTCTAACAATTGGGGCAGCTTGGAATAAATATGGCTAGGCTTGTTAGGGCTTGAGGGACATTAGCCTAGTAACCTTCTATGAACTTATGAACCTATGAATGAGTACAGTAGTACTTATATTATGTGTAACAATCAATGTGTACAACAGTAATACATGACGTGTACAATAGTAAATGAGTACAACGGTAAGATATAACGTGCAGTAATTAATAAGTATAAAATAATATACACTATGTGTGATATTCATTGAGTACAACAGTAACATATCATGCACAGTTATCAATCAGTGCAACAGTAATGTATAGCTTGTACAGTAATCAGTGCATACAATAGTAATATATACCATATACAGCAATCAATGAGTGCAACAGTAACACATAACATGTATGATAATCAATGAGTACAACAGTAAGATTTACCATATGCAATAATCAATGAATACAGCAGTACTATATCACATGCACAGTAATCAGTGACTACAAAAGTGACATATATCATTCACAGTAATCAATGAGTACAATAGTAACATGTACTATATGTGGTAATCAATGAGTACAACAGCAACATATCATGCAGTAATCAATGAGTACAAAAGTAAAGTAACGTGTAGTAATCAATAAGTACAACAGTTAAATATATCATGCAGTAATCAATGGGTACAGTAGCAACATATACCATGTGCAGTAATCAATGAGTACAATAGCAACATAACATGTGCTGTAATCAATGAGTACAACAGTAACATATAACATGCAGTAATCAAAGAGTACAATAGTAACACATACCATATGCAATAATCAATGAGTACAGCAGTAACATAACATGTGTGATAATCAGTGATGCAACAGTAACAGATACTATGTGTGGTAGTCAATAAGTGTAACAGTAACATATAACATGTGTGGTAATCAATTTGTACAACAGTAACATATATCATTGAATCAATGAGTACAACAGTAATATAACATGTACAAAGTGTTTGTACTCCTCAGCTTCTTTCATGGGCTGGGTGTACTGTTGGAAAGACTTTTTTGATGTCTCTTTTTTGCACTTAAGTGAGGGTGTGAGTAAGTAGGTGGAGACTATTCCCTTTAGGTACATAAGGGAAAGATAATGAGTGGATGCAAGTGAGCATTTTAAACTAAACTTTTTGTAAGGGAAAGTGTTTGTACTCCTCGAGTCCTTTTAAGTACTGGGTTTACTATTGGAAAGACTTATTTCTGTGCCTTTTTCTTGCACTTAAGGAATGGTATGACCATTTTAAACTGACTGAATCCTAACTTTTTGTAGGGGAAAGTGTTTGTACTCCAGGAGTCCTTTTAAGGGATGGGTTTACTGTTGGAAAGACATTTTTCTGTCTTCTTTTGTACTTAGGTGATGGTGTTAGTAAGTAGGTTGAGACTTTTCCCTTTAAGTGCATAAGGGCAAGATAACGAGCGGACGCATCTGTCATGTCTTTGCATTTCCAAGGTATGGACGGTAGGAATTTGTTTTTTTTTTAAACATTAGGATATAATGGAAGAAATGGATAATTGCTGCCTTATGGACCATGATAGAGGTTATTTGATTAAATTTAATTTCTATAACAGGTTTAACACTGATACAGAGGGCTGGGATTGTGAAAATTTCATTTGTTCAAAATGTAATAGAAATATATTGACTAAAGAAGTGCAAGTGGGATTTAATAACAGAACATCACCATTTATTTCCTGTAGTTAAGATCTTAAAAAAGTAAAGAAATAGAAACTATATTTATTGATTGCAGTGATAATAATGGACATGGTGATGCAGTGGATGGTTTAAATAGTCTTTCTTCAAGAAACAAGTTTATTTGTTTAAAATGTCAGATGGGGAAAGTATGCAATTTTTTAATAACGGGCTACAAACATCACCTTTACTTTCTGGCACTACAAGGGGTCAAGTCAAGATCACAGTTGGAGACGATCTGGGAGATCAGTGTGCAGGGAATTTTAGACCTGATAATGACATGAAAACATATAAAGTCAAAGGAGAGTAGGAACTTAAAGGGGTACAGATAAAGATGTGTTTAATGAAACAGATGAGGAAAAGGTTGAAAAGAAAAGGTGAAGAGCTTTAGGATGTGTAGTTCTAGAAAATAATACTGGAGATATGTTCAATAATGAACCACCTGATCAAAGTTCAATAAGAAAAGAAGTATTAATCACTGGTGATCCTAAGCTCAGGGGTATAAGAAATATGATACTAGGTTTATTTAGAAATCGGGTTACATTTACAAGTCTTAATGGAAGTAAGGTATGGAATATACTGATAGCACTGAAAAGTCTTTTTTAGCAAAGCAAGAAAGTATGGTAGGGTTATAATTGTTGCAGGTGTAAACGATGTTTACAGGTGTAATGTACCTGATCAAAGTTCAATAAGAAAAGAAGTATTGACCACTGGTGATCCTATAAATACACTTAAAGAAATTATTGCACTAAGTAAGAGTGAACAATCTGTAGTATTGGGCTACTGTTGGCCGAAGGAGGAGAAGAGGAGGAAGGCATGCCTGAAGGCAGGTAAAGGCTAGGACTGTGATAGTGAGGGTTGGAACTTTGAATGCTGGTAGTATGACTGGTATAGGGAGAGAGCTAGCTGATATGATGGACCGACGGAAGGTTGGTATATTGTGTGTGCAAGAGACCAGATGGAAGGGGAGCAAGGCTAGGTGTATCGGAGGTGGGTTCAAATTGTTTTATCATGGTGTGGATGGGAGAAGAAATGACATAGGAGTTATCCTTAAGGAATAGTATACTAAGAGTGCTTTGGAGGTGAAAAGAGTGTTGGATAGAGTGATATTTATGAAGCTGGAAATTGATGGTGTAATGATGAATGTTGTTAGTGCATATGCTCCACAAGTTGGGTGTGCAATGGATGAAAAAGAAAAATTTTGGAGTGAGTTGGATAAAGTGGTGATGACTGTACCCAAGGGTGAGAGACTGGTGATTGGAGCAGATTTCAATGGGCATGTTGGTGAAGGGAACAGAGGGGATAAGGAGGTGATGGGCAGGTATGGTGTTAAGCAAAGGAATGCAGAAGGTCAGATGGCAGTGGATTTTGTGAAAAGGATGGACATGGCTGTGATGAATATGTATTTTAACAAAAGGGAGGAGCATAGGGTGACATACAAGAGTGGAGGAAGATGCACACAGGTGGATTTTATCTTATGTAGAAGGGCCAGTCTGAAGGAGATTGGAGACTGTAAAGTGGTGGTAGGGGAAAGTGTAGTTAGGCAGCATAGGATGGTGGTTTGTAGGATGACATTGGTGATCAAGAAGAAGAGGATGAGTGTGAGGGCAGCACCAAGGATCAAATGGTGGAAATTGAAAAAGGGTAATTGTGAGGTGGAGTTCAGGGAAGAGTTAAGCACTGGGTGGCAGTAAAGAGTTACCGAATAGCTGGGTAACTACAGCAGAGCTAGTAAGAGAGATGGCTAGAAAGGTGCTTGGTGTGACATTTGGACAGAGGAAGGAGGACAAGAAGACCTGGTGGTGGAATGAAGAAGTACAGGAGAGTATACAGAGAAAGAGGGGGTCTACTTTTATTAAATGAAAGCTGATTCCAGCGAATGCAAATCCATCGACAAATATACATCGAAAGCTGTAACAACCGAAACGTAACTCCATCGAAAGTGAAAACACTGAAAAGCAATTGTTGGCCCATAAATCGTTCCTAGTGTGCCAAACATAAAGCAGAAATGGCTCACTCCTGAGCATAATGTAAAGTAAAAATAGCTCTTTCTTGAGCGTACTATAAATCCTTAAATCTTCCTGTGTTACACATAATCATTATTGCACTGCTGAAGTTAAATTATAAATAGCTGTCTCCTGAGCATACTTCAACTCATGAAACCTTCCTGTGTTACACATAATCATTATTGCACTGCTGAAGTTAAATTATAAATAGCTGTCTCCTGAGCATGCTTCAACTCATGAAACCTTCCTATGTTACATATAGACATTATTGTCACTAATTGTGTTCTATGTGCACTAAAACAAAACATGTAAGAAAGTACTCTGTTAATACGTTCATAGAGAAATTATTGCAGTTTAAATGTGACACGTAACGTAAAATAAAGTGCACAGCATAGCAACACTAACTGGAAATAGTGTCTTTAAGCAGTATCCCATATAATTGGAAATCCTACACTTTTAGTAGCATAGCTACTGCTGTCAGGAACTGCTGTATGTCATATTCTTCCTGTGTTTCTAGCACAGCCTGCAAATGGCTTTGCCGATGAACTATTTTCTTTTTCTTAGGTGAGGGTGGGCAAGCTGTTAGTAGTTGCAAACGCAACTCATCTATGCTGTTTTGCTCCCTGGCTAACACTTCAAGTACGGCAGGGATATCACAGATACGTCTCCCAAGGAGGCATCTAATCCTCCTATGCCAGCCCTCTACATAGTTTTGAGTGCGTGGCAAAGACTTCGCGCTCAGTGAAGATATGTTCCAGAACGATACAGGATAAATAGGTGGAAACCAAGTATGTGCCATTGTACTAGTTACCTGTTGTCGTGCACGTCCAAACAAATATACATCTGAAAAGTACTCTAACAATGGCTTGCCCTCAGTAGGAAAATCTTTAGAAAGCCCACGAAATGCTGCAATGACATCACATTCTTTAAGAAAGGCTAATGCTATAAGCTTTTGCACTGACTGTTGAAACTAAACAGAGTTACTATATAGCTGTGCCAAACTGACAGATTGCACTTTACGCCAGATATTTTGGGCAAAATGAAATAGACACCCTTTACTGGAAACATCTGCGTAATTGTACGCAATACTTTTAATAGCAGCTTGTTCAAAGTTTCATAGCATATACTTTACTGATGGCTTTAAATGTGATTTATCTAGTAAAGAGAACAGACACTCCCACATGTAGTTATATGCTCTGAATGATTTTTTAGTCATTAGACAGTATAGCAGAGGTACACATTTCTGATTACCACCCTATGACACCAGTGCATGAACACTAAATAACTATCTACAAAATGTTCCTTTTGAAAGGAAAACACCATCCATAAACCAAATGTCTGCGTTCCACAAGTCTGTTAAGTTCTGTTCTGTGGTGAAAACCAATACAAGTAGATTACTATGTATATCTACTTTCCTCTCCTGTATAAACCTACATTGTTTCAGTGGGTATTCATCTATAGAAACCATACTTGTACTTGCCTTCCTGTTCTTACATAGCTGTACCTTTCTAACTCTATTTACTGTTTGTAACATAGCTCTACGGGTAGGTAAAGCCACAGTACTTTGAAGGGATGTAGTAGCGACGACATCATCTGCTACCAAAGCTGGTGTACTCCTACACACGGTACCTAACTCCCTTCATTTTTGACATGACTGATACCTTTCCATGTCTGCAGGGTCAGAAGCATGGTCGTGGGGTGTAGATTTTAATAGCGTCTCCTCTGCACTGCTTGTTGTACTTATCACTCTACCCCTACATTTTACCATATGTTTTAAGTGACAACACCAATATTTTTTGGTTTTCAATTGTTTTTCTAGGTTATACAGATAACCAGTGGGACAGCGGTAGCGTTGTTACCTTACAGCAAGAGGTTCTCCTGTTCGATTCTCGGCGTGGCTTGGGAGTGCCTTCTCTGCGGAGTCTGCATGTCCTCCCAGCGGTTGGGTAGCATTCGAAAGACATGCGTGCATAAATGGGCATGCCTTCGTTGAAGGTTGGGCATCAAGCTGGCACCTCGGCATTTTGTAAAAAAAATGTACTGCAAATCATTAGCTGACCGGAGTTCCGCTGTGGCAACCCCTTGCCGAAAAGCCGAAAGACAAACAACAACATACAGATAACCATCAGCTATCAACATTTCTCTATTTTGCTGTGATCTTACAGTTTGGTACGCTTTACCTAGCACACCAGGACACGTGAATGTTTTGTCAGCCATCAGTAGTCCAACAGGATGTGGTATGCAGAAATTACGTACGGTAGCTATCGTTTTAAAACTGTTACACATATGGTATAGATTAGTAATGTAGGTCTTCATTTGCTTTAATTAGTATTAATTTGTAGGGATCTGCAGTATTACTTTACAAATACGGTTTATATTTACCTGCCAGTGCTACAAATAATTCGCATTACATGATCAAACGTATGGCACAGTAATTTAGAATTTTATGTGGGCCAACTAAAACAATTCGATTGAAGGTGTTTCAACCTTTACGTTGTTCGACCATTAAGCACTTCGATGCTTATGTGTGGATTTGCATTTGCTGGAATCAGCTTTCATTTAATTAAAGTAGACCCAGAAAGAGGTTGACGAAGAAGAAGTGGGATTGTCAGAGAGAAGAAGAAAGTAGGCAAGAGTATAAGGAGATGAGGTGCATGGCAAAGAGAGAGGTAGCGAAGGCTAAGGATATGGCGTATGAAGAGTTGTATGAAAGGTTGGGCACTAAGGAGGGAGAAAAGGACCTGTACCAATTGGCTAGACAGAGGGACCGAGCTAGTAAAGATGTGCAGCAGGTAAGGGTGATAAAGGATAATGAGGGAAACATACTCACATGCGAGGAGAGTGTGTTGAGCAGATGGAAAGAGGGGCTGATGAATGAAGAGAATGAGAGGGAGAGAAGGTTGGATGATGTGGGGATAGTGAATCATGAAGTGCAGTGGATTAGCAAGGAGGAAGTAAGGATAGCTATGAAGAGGATGAAGAATGGAAAGGCTGTTGGGCCAGATGACATACTTGTGGAAGCATGTAGGTGTTTAGGTGAAATAGCAGTGGAGTTTTTAACTAGATTGTTTAATGAAATCTTGGAAAGTGAGAGGATGCCTGAGGAATGGAAAAAAAATGTTTTGGTACAGATTTTTAAGACTAAGGGGGATGTGCAGAGCTGTAGTAACTACAGAGAGATTAAATTGATCAGTCACAGCATGAAGTTATGGGAAAGAGTAGTGGAAGCTAGGTTAAGAATGGAGGTGATGATTAGTGATCAGCAGTATGGTTTCATGCCAGGAAAGAGCACTACAGGTGCGATGTTTGATCTGAGAGTGTTGATGGAGAAGTACAGGGAAGGTCAGAAGGAGTTGCATTGTGGATTTAGAGAAAGCATATGACAGGGTGCCTAGAGAGGAGTTGTGGTATTGTATGACGAAGTCGGGAGTGTCAGAGAAGTATGTAAGAGTGGTACAGGATATGTATGAGGGTAGTGTGACAGCGGTGAGGTCTGTGGTGGGAGTGACGGATTCATTTAAGGTGGAGGTGGGATTATATCAAGGATCAGCTGTGAGCCCTTTCTTATTTCTAATGGTGATGGACAGGTTGACAGGCGAGATTAGACAGGAGTCCCCGTGGACTATGATGTTTGCAGATGACATTGTGATCTGTAGTGAGAGTAGGGAACAGGTGTAGGAGACCCTGGAGAGGTGGAGATATGCTCTAGAGAGAAGAAGAATGAAGGTCAGCAGGACTAAGACAGAATATATGTGTGTGAATGAGAGGGAGGATAGAAGAATGGTGAAGATGCAGGGAGTAGAGGTGGTGAAGGTGGATGAGTTTACTTGGGATCAACAGTTCAGAATAATGGTGAGTGTGGAAGAGAGGTGAAGAAGAGAGTACAGGCAGGATGGAGTTGGTGGAGAAGAGTGTCAGGAGTGATTTGTGACAGATGAGTACTCGTAAGAGTGAAAGGTAAGGTCTACAAGAGGGTAGTGAGACCAGCTATGTTATATGGGGTGGAGACAGTGGCATTGACAAAAAGGCAGGAGTCAGAGCTTGACGTGGCAGAGTTAAAAATGTTAAGATTTGCACTGGGTGTGACGAAGGTGGACAGGATTAGTAATAAGTATATTAGAGGGTCAGCCCGAGTTGGAAGGTTTGGAGACAAAGCCAGAGAGGCAAGATTACATTGATTTGGACATATACTGAGGAGGGATGCTAAATATACTGGGAAAAAGATGCTAAGGATGAAGCTACCAGGTAACAGGAAAAGAGGAAGGTGCAAGATAAGGTTTATGGATGTGGTGAGAAAGGACATGCAGGTGGTTGGTGTGAGAGAGCAAGATGCAGAGGACAGGAAGAAATGGAAACAGATGATCCACTGTGGCGACCCCTAAAGGGAACAGCCGAAAGAAGATGATGACTGGTTGTGTACTACATGTGACAACAATCTCCCCAATTCTCCATATATCTGGATAATGGGGTAGGGTTGCAATACGGAAGTCTTTTATAGGTTCATAGGTAGGTACTAGGCCATCAGCCCAAGGGCCTGTGTAAGCCTAGCCAACAAGGTTCCCTGGCTTACGCCACCCAAGAAAGTTATTTTCCTGTGCCACTGTCGAGCAGAGACACAGAAGTGATCCCCGGGGTGTATTTCCTATTTCCCATCCACTCATCAAGATTTTTCTTGTAGAGTGCTAATGAAGAACTTTGCTTGACATAGACATTCTTACTCAGAAAGACAACCAGGCCCAGCTAAAATATGCAAAACAATACATCAAGTCTCCCAAAAGCATGTGGGAAAAAAAGTGTTATGGTCTAATGAGACCAAGATTGAACTTTCAGGCCACAATTCCAAAAGGTACGTTTGGTGCAAAAACAACACTTTGCATCACCAAAAGAACACCATCCCCACAGTGAAGCATGGTGGTGGCAGTATCATGCTTTCGGGTTGCTTTTCTTCAACTGGAACTGGAGCTTTAGTCAAGGTGGAGGGAATTATGAACAGTTCCAAATACCAGTCACTTTTGGCTCAAAACCTTCAGGCATCTACTAGAAAGCTGAAGATGAAGAGGAATTTCATCTTTCAACGTGACAATGGCTCCAAGCATACATCCAAATCAACAAAAGAATGGCTTCACCAAAAGAAAATTAAAGTTTTGGAATGGCCCAGCCAGAGTCCAGCCATAAATCCAATAGAAAATCTGTGGGTGACCTGAAGGGGACTGTGCACAAGAAATGCCCTCCCAATCTGACAGATTTGGAGCACTTTTGCAAGGAAGCGTGGGCAAATATTGTCAAGTCAAGATGTGCCATGCTGACAGAATCCTACCCAAGAAGACTGAATGCTGTAATTAAATCAAAAGTTGCTTCAACCAAGTATTAATTTAAGGGTGTGCACACACAACAAATTATTAATTTAAGGGTGTGCACACACAACAAAGTTTTAGACCAGCGCATTGTACGTTTTTGCTTTTTTATATTTTTTTCCCTAACAGATTTATTTGTTTTTCTATTGAATTGTACAGGTTATAGGTCACAATAAAGGTGGGAAAAGTTTTGAAATGATTTATTGTGGTCTCATTTTTTTATATCACACAAAACTGGCATTTTAACAGGGGTGTGTAAACTGTTTATATCCACTGTATGTATTTTATATCTGAAGGCTTAGGAGTTAAGTGTAGGCATAACAAAATACTATCATCAAAAAGAAACTGGAAATAAAGGTTATTTGGCGGTAATCCCTAAATATAAAAGTTGAGTTCTGGGCAATTTTTTTTTCATTTTAGAGCTGTTAGCTGGTTGAATTCTCTGCCTCTTAGAATTAGAAAAATGGAAACAATTTGTTTAGCTAAAAAGGCAATAGATGAGTATTTGGGTGATAAGAGTTTATGATACCAGATGGATTGCAGTCAGGCTCCTTGAAGGTCTGTTAGGCTTGGAGTCTGAACTATAGAACATTGAACATGTGCAGTAACCAATGAGTACAACAGTAACATAAATCATATGCAGTAATCAGTGAATGCAACAGTAACAGATACTATGTGCAGTAATCAATGTGTCCAACAGTAATAGATACCATGTGTGGTAATCAGTGAGTGCAACAGTGACAGATAGCATGTGTGGCAATCAATGAGAGCAACAATAACATGTAACACATGTGATAAAGAGTACAACATCAACACAAAATTTAATTGCACACACATAAACTCACACACTGTCCCCATACAGATATTGTGCCATGCAAACACACATACACACACACACACGCACACACACGCACACACACGCACACACACGCACACACACACACACACACACACACACACACACACACACACACACACACACACGTCTGCAGACACTCACAGAAACACAACATTGCCACAGATGAAGACACACTCAAACACATACACACACTTGTACACTGCCACACTCCAAACATTCACATACACAACACACACACACACACACACACATGCATATGTGCAAACACATGTGCACACATGTGCAGAAATACTCATACATGCACATTGCCATGGACACACAGACACACACACACACACACACACACACAAAAACACACAGTAAAAAAGTATAGCATTTTATGGTTCATTGCAAGCTGCCAATTGCCAGTTAGTTCTTTTCAGTTAATACTTTGCTTCACAGAGCAACACAACACAAGAACTCAAGTTTCTTTTCTACCTGTACCCAAATATACACTTTACCCCGGATTCATGAAGCTTGCGCCAGGCACAGGATTAACGTATGCAGGATAACGCCAAATATGTCCGCCGAGCAATTCAGGTACGAACCAATTCCACGTGCACCACCGGCGTACATCAGATCTACACAGCCCTTGGCATAGGTATGCAAATCACCCCATGCCCAGTGTCACACCATGCTAATGAAGGCACACAGTGATTCACAAAGTGGTGCAGACGTAGCGCAAGCCCATGGAAATGTAAACCAAAAAACACGGTTTACATTTACCCAAACAACATCAGAGTTATGGAAGCGGACCAGACTCATGTATTACAAAGTTAACATATGCCAATGGCTAAATACACAGCCAATGGCACAAGAAAAGATGCACAACACCTAAAAAATAACATTTAATGTCATGTCCACAGTAACGCACAGTGTAACCGCAGGGCATGTGTGCGCAAACAGGAATACAAAGGAAATATATACAAATGTCAAAAAATCGCAATGTAAGACAAATCAGGATTTCACCATAATATGCAATGGTAGGCATGGCACACCACAAGCAAGGCGCAAGGGTTGCCAAGGGGCCCCGACAGTGTCTGGCACTGTAACTATGAATTAGTAGTCAATGCCATGCAAATGAGGCAGGTAATATTGAATCGCAAACGTCCCGCCGGATTAAGGATGTACTTGATGGCACAGCGCTATAACACCGAGGAGTGTATCAGAGGTGATACATGACATCAGTGGAGGGGTTTGCCACTGTATCAGTAAGCACACTGGAGCAATGCAAATCTGGCCTGGCCATTGCTTAGCAAAGCTGCAGGACAGGGGTGGGGGGGAGAAAGGTATAGAACCGTTTAGCTGAGAGCACACATGGTGCCCAAAAGCGCATGTGTATGGGGATGGAAACGTGCCTGAAACCTGGTAAGCGGATGCACGCGCCGCGAACAATAGCATAAACAGGAAGGTCATGGGAAGAAAAGAAGGAAATGCTGAAGCAGGGTAATTGGCGTACTAATGAGCAATTAACACCAATCAACTCACGGCGGCCAATCGACAGCAGTAGACAAGCCTGCATGCAGAAACCTGCAAAACAGGATAGTGGAGGCATAGGATTGCAAAGATAGGAGAACTGTCATAGCAGAGCAAAACAAACCCACAGTAGACAGGCAATAGAACACATTACGCAAGATAAGCTAGGTCTAGGAAAGTACAAAGGAAAGCAGGCTGCTGGATGCATGCCAGCAAATGGTAGGTGTAATGTGCACAAATGTAAATGGAAGGGCAGGAGGTAATTCACGGCAGCTAAATGTAATGCAACACCAAAGGCAGCACAATAGTGGTTCCGTTAATAAAACACAGAAGATACCCTGTAGCCAGGATCGTACATACATACCCTATGACATCATCAGTGTTCACAGCAAAACAGTATAAAGTGTGAAAGCACCCAACACACACCTGTGTATTCCCAAACACTGCACCATAGGTGTAAACAGACGGGGAACTTTTAAAATGTACATGTTGGGAGCTGCCATAGCTGTGATTCATCAGCATGTGTTACAGACCGACGGTGTTGTAGAGGATGATGCCGACAACCACCGTAGGCCTCGGAGGAGGAGAAGAGTGTTCAGACCAAGGGTAACCTACCAGGGGCTACATGATCTGGAGATAGTAAAGCATTACAGGATGGACAGGGACATCCTACAGCAAATAGTAGAGCTGTGCTGGCCAAGCCTGAGAACCAGAAACAACAGAGGGGAACCCATCCCAGTGGACACGAAGGTATGTGTAAGCTTGCAAATACTAGCCAAAGGTACCTTTCAAAGGCCAAATGGAGATATAATGGGGATCTCACAGGCATCGATGTGTGTGCTGGCAGCCCTGGAAGCTACCACGACTCCCATATCTGGCATGCCTCACAGCTGTATCAGATATTTGTCAGGGGGGACATCCCATAAGGCCACCTTGTGGGAGATGCTGGCTATGCACTGGAGCCATGGATGATGACTCCCATCAGAAATGCACACACACCAATGCAAGAACCCCATAATGAGGCACACGCACAAACCAGAATCATCATAGAGCATGTGTTTGAGATGCTGAAATCACGGTTCCGGTGCTTGGACACATCTAGTGGAGCCTTACAGTACTCCCCAGGCACGTGTGCCCACATCTTCATAGTATGTGCCATGCTACATAATATGATCCTGCAGAAACAGCTGCAGCAGGGTCAAAATGGGGGAGGGCCTCACAGCCCACAGCAATTGCCAAGGCCAACACAGGCACAGAGGGATCCAGACCATGACACACGGTGCCAGCCCCAGTAGGCAGACGGAGGCGTGCCTAATATGCCTATGCCTTGGCAAAGAGGGAACGTATAGCACATACCTTGACAGTGTAGGCTCCCATGGACTGACACCCCTCTCCACCTGCACACACAGTACAATGGATGGCACACAAACACGACCACCTGTAAATTGTGATGTATAGGTGGCCCATTGTGGAATCCTACATAGGCAGCCCTTAAACATTGTACATGCAACAGCCATTGGAACATGGAAATGTCAACACCTGAACAGTAGATGTGCCTATCAGCATCTGTCGGTGCTGTGTATATAGGTTCTCAGGTACATCGGTAGGTACACACCCGATTGTCAGAGGCAAATCACCAAACGGGGCAAACAGTTACTCCCATCGCCACAACATCGAGTAAGCAACTGTCTCTTACTGGAGCAGAGGCAATCGTGGGAGCACATGTGTGTAAGCACTGTCCTAAACACACTCAGCATGGATTCCCTGCTGCGTTACTGAGGGGTTCCACAAAATGTAATCATGGATGTTGTGTCAAGGCAGGGGATGTACCCATGACAGGTATTCGTCACCCCAACATGCTGCATCTACAGTCGTATGAAGGTGTAGCACATTATCGGGTGTAGCTAATTGTGATATACATACCCAATGCCGGAGTACAGCCAGTAAACATCACATGGACATACCATTAACTGGACTCATCAATTAGTAAACTAACGGAGTTATCCATGTGAGTGTAGTGTGGAGTAACTGCTGTAGTGTACTTCACATACAAAATGACATAATACGTGTACAACCCCCAGATGTCCAAGTGGTACATGCAGTGACTGTCGTGCATGTTCCCGGTCCCACCGTCCCACAAGGGATGTAACGTAATCTCGACGGCACGGGTAATGCATTCCGGATGCAGGTCATCAGAATATGTGTAGCACACGTTAGCGGGAATAAGCGTTGCCCACAGCTGGTAAGCAATGTTTAAATACGACTATACGGATATGCGCGAAACAGGGCTAAGCTTCACTGACCACTGTGCAGATCACGGTCAATGATGTACAGAACAGGTGAAACCAGCATTAGTCACCCCTGAACAAATAGCGCCTGCTCTGAAGGGTAAAACGACCACTGCCAGGAGTGGAACGGGCAATCATGTATACAATCACCCAACACTATTGCTAGCCAAGATGTACGTACGGTAGGGTTGCCACATTTCAAATGACCAATGTGGGACATACGCCAGATGTCTGCAGGCCGTCACATACACCTGGCCAGTACTAAAACCAGAATGTCATTGTTTTGCATAGATAAAACGCTTATTCTACGTAATGGTCGCAGGTACGTGTTCCATGTTCTGTAACATGTAGGTGGGTCAGAGACAGAATAAGTGTTTTATGCAACTATTACATAAACTATAGGGAATATGTTTATCCCAAAGTTGCAGGACATTTGCTATGTTCACAAATATTTCGCAGGACACAACTGCACAAAGAGGGACTGTCCCTCGTAAAGTGGGATGGGAGGTAATTTTAACCTATAGCAGGTGTGTAATGTGACAGGTACAGACACAAATGTGCGGAGTCCAGGAAACACAGTAAACACTGACAAACACACAATAAAAGGTGTAGCGTGCCTGTCACCACCCCTGTCCGAGATATGTAAATATAAATATATATATATATATATATATATATATATATATATATATATATATATATATATATATATATATATATGTATATATATATATATATATATATATATATATATATATATATATATATATATATATATATATATATATATATATATATATATATATATATATATATATATACACATATATATATACATATATATATATATATATATATATATATATATATATATATATATATACATATATATAATACAGATAGAAAGGGCGATAGTGTGATATATGTCAATATATAAGGAGTCACTGGCATCTGCAAATATATAGATAGGTCAACGACATTCAAAACACCTTGGAGGTACAAATAAATAGAATACCGCCAACTATGGAACGTGTCACACACAGACAAGTGTAACCAGGAGGCTGAAAGACAGAAAGAACACAGTACTAGAACAGTAGTACCACGAGCAATATGATGATAGTAAGGACATGTAATCACCACTGCTGGCGGTGCAGTCCACGTAGGTACCGTGTACAACTGTGGTTGTGAGTGATGTAGCCTGTGTATGTGTGTGTTGAGGGTGCCATGTGTGTTTCCATGTGACTGTAATGTGTGTGTGTGTGTGTGTGTGTGTGTGTGTGTGTGTGTGTGTGTGTGTGTGTGTGTGTGTGTGTGTGTGTCTGCATCGTGTGTTTGTAGGTGACAACTCGGAGGTAGATGATCACGGTAGGTGCGGGTATAGCTAGCACTAGGCATGCAGGAAACACCTGTCCCACATTGGGAGGGACAGCCCCTCCCTGGGCAGGTGTGTCCTGACATGAAACATTATAAAGGGCAACTGTCCGAGAGTGTAGGACATTAGTATGTCCCAAATATTATGCAATAGTTGCAGGAAATACTCATGCCTGTATGTAAGAAACGGAAATGTTACATGTAAACTGATAAGTAGGCAAGGTCCAAGAACAATTGGTATGTAATGAGGATAAAAGTATGTGCTATCCTGTGTACTGACCGTGGCTATATGTCAGCCTGTAAACACCACTGTGTGACCCACAAGTGTCCAACTATGGCCATATGAAAAGGTGGCAAGCTATGCAACAGAGGGTCTGACACCAACACCACTGCAATGACTGCAAATATCTGAGACAGACATACACGGGATAGCGGTCATTCAGAAATAACCTTGCACATATCGCCGTACATCCGGAGGTATGGAAGTATCAACCTCACCTGCATACCATATAGAAACCAATTAACAACGGCCCAAAGTAAATTCCCATAACAGAAGTCTACTAAGTGATAGCACTGTAATTAGGGAAGGGGCCCACACATATATATATATATATGGACTACGTAGAAATGCAAGCCCCACAAAACAGTATATGCTAAGTACACCCGCCTACATCCCCCACACTATTAACAATAGCAATACAGACCATAATCACTGCACAAACATCCACATAGTCAATTACATCTGCTGAACCGTTAACATACCTTGTGAGAGACACATTTAAAGGCGCCATGCAAAATTGTATCCATTGTATAACGGTACAAACGGCGATGTTACAGGTGTTTGCAATAGTCAGTTATCAGACGGGTGGGATGACAGATACAGTCACAAGTAGAACCACATACTCAAGCCGTCACACACAATTCATGGGGACATGACTCCAAAATACACTTGGCTCTACACATAGCAGTTGCAATTACACACAACAAAACACAATACAGGCCGTCTCCCCGAAAGCAGGGCAAATGGCCAACGCCCAAGTGGAGAATTCAATTATACCCCACTGTTGCCACGTAATTGGCGAATGGAGTAGCTGCACAGCTGAAGTGCATGTAATTAGTCACACCGGAATACCAATTGGCGGTAGTAAACCACATGTTGCAGGTATCGACGTATATAAGGATGACTTGCCAGATATGCAAACTGTATGCTCATGCTGTACAACAGTTTAAAAAGTGATACAAAAGAGCGAGATAGAGACGAAATACCGGAACGATATCAAGGTATGTAGAACACTAACTGTATGTATAGTATGTTCTGTATTAAGTTATGTCAGTGTATGCATAGCCTGGTTTGCAGTAATTAAAAGTGTCCGCCATGCATAAAGTGGGAAATGGTGTTTATGTAGCGATGTCTTGCTCATCATACTAACGCTTGTAGAAGTTGTGCATCCAACAGTGGGCCACAAGATAAACAGCACAGACACCACAAGGGAAGCAACATGACGGCTTTAAACAGAACAATGTCGTACGACCCGCCGTCAGTGGCAGGGTATGTCCAACAAGTACGTGCCATAGCAGAGAACAGTATATGTGGATATACTGTAACAGTACGCATGTGTATGGGCATATAACGTCAGTGGCATGTCTAAGGTGGTCCCGGTGTGCAAGTATGCTTTGAATTATGGGATACCATGTAACATATGTGTAATGTATAGTACAGTAGATTGATAAGTCAGATATGCTACACAGGAGAACAGGCATATGGTATCGTATAGTGATGTGAGTAGTATGTAATTAATTTATGTATAAACAGTTATGATGAAATAAATAATGTAATCCACTTTGTGCATTTGCAAAGGACGCAAACATTACTCCCATACTAGAATAGCAGAAGAGATGTGGCAGACAAAGAAGAACATGATTGGCGTGTACAATAACAGGATACATATGGCCTGTAGTCACGGGACATTGTAATAGCGTGACAGCTCTAATCTAAGTGGAAGGGCTATTCCAGTAAACATGCACAGAGGACATGTAATAGCTCCACAGGTTCATAGTGGGGTACCATGCAGTCTGGCAAGTCTATGTGTAACAACAACTACAGTGTGCACACCAGTGGCACCTCTCTAGGGTAGTGTCCTGTGAACAGAAGAGCCATGTGTAACCTGCATCTCTGCACAGTACAGCCACTGCAGTGATCCCTGGCGTACATGTGTCCACCATCCACCAAGTGAGGTATCACATGAACACTGCTACTGACTGTCCATGCGTGATGTACATAGGAATCTTGTCCCAAAGCATGGTGAGTGTCCGGTCTGGGAATGCAACCCCCAAGCACATCCCACACACTGTCACGTGTGTGGACATATCCAAGAGCATCATGCTCACAGTGGCTATTGTGTATGTCACGTATGCGGAGTATATCCATTAACATGTTTGCAGACATGGGCCCTGTCTTTGCAGCAGAGGTCACCCCTGAGTATGTAGTCCGCAAATGTGTACAGACGTGATGTCTGTACTTCAGCCGCAAACTTTAACTGTCATAGCCCAATAAACGTCATGGCGTTTTAATGTTGAGTGATGTAAAGCTGTAGCTGTTGTGTAAGGTACACCCTAAGCGGGGTGTTGTATCCATGGATGTGTGTATAAGTCCGGTGTTCAGAGGTACAATGGGTGCCTATGTACCAGCTACACACCCAGTACAGACAAGTGTGGACATGTAGAAGGATATCCACGCCACAGTGGAAATGTGGTAATCACAGGAATGTGTGCGACATACATGTGTAGTACAAACCCGTACAATGCGACATGTATGTAGGGGACTAACACCTATGTGATAACCAGTGGGTGGATGGTGTACTGCAAAGGTGATGTTCATACCAAGTGTCATGCAGGTTGAGGCCATGATGTTCATATCAGGTATCCAGCACAGTGACACCCGTATGGATGGAGACTGTATCAGCTGGTGGATCAACAATGGCGCTTGGTATGCAGTGGTCTGTAAAGCTAGGCAGGGAAGTCCCCTCAGTGGTAGCCTGTACCTCAGGGAAGCATATACCGAACATGAGGGCCCCATGACTGAGGACTGTGGTATGCCAAGTGTAACTGGAATGCAGTATGTGATATGGTATGCCACCCCTCAGAGTGTGTGTCCTGTCCATTAGCTACTTTGCATAACATCCTGAGACATATGTTTTGATGTGCAGGTGGATGTGTATGTTGTCAATACCAGAATGGAGAATGGTGCTGTATGGCAGCGAGAGGACAATGTAGGCTGTGTGGACCCCCGTGTCATCATCAACTACTCTGGCAGCTGTATGTAAGGTGTTCAACAAGTGTAGGAGGCATGCTGTGGCCCCAGCAGGACCAACCCAGCTGGCATCAAAGGACCAGAGCACAGCAAAGACTCAGTGAATGTTGTCCATGATGATGTGCCCTATAGCTGTGCAGAACAGTCCAGTAAGGTGTGTAGGGCAATAGTCCCAGTCGTGCATTGTGGCGCCACCTGTGTGGAGTGTAACTGTTGCTGTGTGCCAGTCATGGGCCACAATGTCTGGTACAAGGCTATTACTGAATATGATGTCCCAGTGGGGAGACATGTCGTTCAGAGGTCTATGGACATCACAGCCAGGGATTTTGTAGGGTGACAAGGGGCCAGTGTCCTAGGACATATAGAATGCAGGTCAGTACTGTGTAGGTGTGACCGCAGGTACTCTGCAATGTTCCTGCAAGGAATGTGGCCCCGTAGGGAGTGAGAGGGTGTAATGTTAGCATTGAAGCCATCAGACAGCATGTTGCCAACATCACCTGTTACTGTCATGTTCCAGAGTGACAGTTGTATGTGTGAGCAGATGTGGGTATTGCATACGACTACTGACATACCACCATAATGCCTTGTGGTACATCTCGGAATATGTCGCAGTAATGTGTAGGTAGCTAGTTATGGAGTATGTGATGAGGGATCCCGTAGCCCTACCAAGGCTGACCAGTGAGTTACCCCACCCATGGGAATGCACACCACCGTGCAACAGCCCCCACCTGTTGTAAAGTATGTCCATGGAACCGCACCCCCAGAGTGGTGTCTCTTATCTGGTGTGTACCATCATGGCTCAGTGTGGAATAGAATGATCCATATTGTCATGTACATGCTAATGAAGTGCACTTGGGTATGTCTCAGTGTTTGTATGTGCATTGTCCACCTGCACGTGTGTCATGACGTCCAGTACCACTGTCATATGACATCTGTAGTAGGTGTTGTAGTACTCATCTACTGTGTGTGCCGTGAAGTGTGTGGTGCCGGTATGTGGCTAACAAGGGTGAGTAGCATATGTTTGGACCCCACCAATGAGGGGATAACCCCAGGTGTGGAACAGCAGTCACATGTTGGTAGTGTCCATGTCAAGGATACTGTTGGTCTTGGAGGTGGTGTGTATGGGTCGAACCAGCCGAGTGGAGGTTATGACTCACGGACAGCGTACGCCTAATGTGTCGGTACATGTGTGGCTATCACAGTTAAGTGTGGGTTACTGTCAGTCTCACATCAGTAGCAGCAGTATGAGCCCAACTGTCCAGTACACAATGAAATGAGGTCTGGTAACCGTGGGGTATGTTGAATCCGCAGCTGGTAATACTGTGAATAGCAGTTCCGGACACAGTTAGTTGCATGTGGAGCACCTGTGATGCATTGTGCTAAGTGAACAGCCGGGATGTGTGTACAACATAGTGGAATATGGGGACACCTCAGACGTGGGTGTGCCAGTCCAGGTACGTGCCTGAGAGGTATGGTCTGTCTATAACCAGTCATTGCAGGTGTGCTCTGCAGAGCCAAGAGGCAGGTCCCAGTCACTGCAGAGATATTGAAGTGGTGCAGTATCAGGTGTGCCTTACCTGCGTGCATCACAGAGGATGATGTCAAGCATTGTGTTACATAACCACATGTTTCGCTAGCCAGTTCCCATTCTGGTGGTGACTGTTATTGGACACTGTGCAAGACAGGCAGTATAAAAGCAGCAAGAGTCCAACATGTGATTCGTACTCCCAGGGCTGACAGGTGCAGGTCAACTGTGCCACAGCATCATGTTGTTTGACCAGGTCTGTCAAAGTGGACGTACACCAGATGCCTGTGGAATGACAGCAGAAGCATGGACAACTGTTGGGAGTGACACAGTCACTCGTTGTACAGTGGTAACAGGTCCGGATGACCACAAAATGCTCCCCAGGGCTCGGACCACACCATCAGGGCTACAGCACTGGTGGGCTATTGCACGTCCCTGCACATGTAGTCTGTGCCCTGAGATACAACTTCAGTCAGACAAACATGGAAAATGACAGTCACATCGTACCTGCTGAGTTGTGGCATATGTGCATAGGTTATGTTGCAGAACCAGTTACCTGACAGCAGGATGTAAGTGACTATTACCTTGTGTAGCCTGCTGAGTGGAACAGCAGTGTGACCACCGACAGTCACCTATGGCAGGTGTGTTGTGTATGTTATGACACCCTATTGGCTGTATGTGATGGGCACACGTGCCTGTGGGCTATAGGTTGGTGGGGTTGTGTTTGGTGATGTGGGCTGCCATTGGTGCCAACACAGAGTATGGAGGGGTACTGTACAAGGTGTCTCCGTATGTGTGGCCTGTGCTGGGGATCATGTGGGACTATGTGACGAGTGGGGTGTGTTGCAAATGTTGCACATCCCCACATGACTGTCATGTGCAGTCAGGGTTGGTGACAGTATAACCCCCAGCAGGGCTGCATATGTGCATCCCCCACAGGCTGTACTGTTGTATGTTGGGAGGTGTGCATTGACTGTGTACATGAGAATAGCTCTATTGCCACATGTACAACATAGTCATCATAGTAACAGGCAATAGCACTGGTACGTGCCAGTTGGACATGCCTGTATATAAGTGGTATGTGCCAAGTGGACACGCCGTATAAACCACCATGTCTCACAAGATATGTGAGTGATGTGTGTACGAGAGCTGCTGTACTGTAAGCAAGCTGGAAATGTATGGACAGACAGTGTACCTGTGAGGACTGGTGTGAAATGGGTGCTAAACTAAGCAGTAGCTCATAACGTGCCAAGAAGCTGTGAACAAGTGACGAGCATGCTGATACAATACAGATAGGGTGTTGGATAATATCAACCCACACGTGTTGACGACAGTCATGATTGGTGGCACCACATCAGAACACTGCCGGGTATGGTCTGCAAGTCCATGAACCATTATCAATGTAGATGTTAGCAGTACAGATGTACAAGACAGTACGGATGTTTGACTACAAATGCCTTTGCATGTCACATGAGTGTTCTACTAGTGGCCTGTTGACAGACTCACAACTACGAAAGGTGCTACAGGGACACGTGCATATCACACTGTGTCAGCGACAGTAAACCAGGGTTAATGTGTTGTACCTCACCCGCATTGTAGCCCATACCACACAGACAAATGTCAGCCATCTGTGTATGTGAGGATGTTAATGGCCATGACCTATGGGCAATAGTTGTCACAGTGTTGTGAACAACATACAGAATGGGCTGTGTGTGTGAGGTGTGTGACATATGTGCACATTCTGGTGGATGATATCAGCAATGACACCACTAGGGGAATACCCCAGTACCCATTAAGTAACACCTAGGCCGTGGTCAACATTATGGATACTGTGTTAGGGATGGTGTTGTGCAGTACACCTCCCTGAGCTGGAGACATCTCCCTGGCCCTTTAGGTAGACACCCAAGGTACCCATGACATGACAGGGTGGTATCCATGAGCACGGAGATCATTGGACAGGCATACACAGCACCCGTATGACTAATATTGGAACACATATCACCCTCCAGGGGTAGGGCCCATGTGTGGATGGCTGATACCAGCCTCCACAATACTCACCTTCAGTATGCAGCATGTTATCCACCTTGCATACAGACATATGCCACACTATGCTGTTGGACATGCTACATGTCCATAGCCTGATCTGAAAGACATACATCATGGACAACCACCGACCTACGACTAGGATGGCCACATGCTGGACAGATCCCTGTTCCATACCTGTGATATACTCCCACCATACCATGCAGCCCTGTCCACATAGCTGCACATATCATCCCTGTCATACATGGTGTGATGGCCGTAGGGTAGATGTAGTATCAACTATCTGGATCAGTAATGTGTCACTGATGCCCCTCGTGGTGGTGTAATGAGTGTCAGATACAGCTAGTAAACCCAGCCCGTACATGCTATAGCCAACAACCTTACCTGCGAATGACGTCTGACTAGCCATTGTCCCATGTCTATCACATGTGCAACATAGGCGATCCATGGCAGGATGTTAAACAGCTGTACAGTGCAGTGTAGATGTCTATGGCAAAACAGAAGCATGTACAGGTTTCCATGCGTACTTGGTGCATTGTCACTGCCCAAGTCCATTAAGGCTGTGTCTGTGCTGATATGTGACATATACACAGCATCAAGGTCAACAGCATTACCGTGGATACATCCAGGCATGTGCAGATAGGTAGGAACACCAGTGCAGGCAAACAGACATGCCCACATGAAGACAGATGTCACATGCAGTAGGAACACTAATGAGGTGACACACATATATGGGGATGATATCCAATGCATAGTGGGTGTTACATGTGTGTGACACATACATGCCAGTTGTGTTAGTGTCATGTTGATTTGCAAAGATAACTGTGCAGATGTACTAGAAATGTATGTGCAGCAGTATCACTGTACATGTCTGTAAGTGTGACCTGTCACCTTCATCATGTCTTACAGATAATGCCTCATACATGCCTACCAGCATACAGCCGACAGGAGGATGATGTCTTAATCCCGTACCTCCATGAGAACTACAAGGTGTTATTTAACCATGTGCCACAGCACGCACAGCAGCGCGACAACCTGTGGCAGGATCTACGCAAGAGGGTCAACAAAGTGGATAGCCACAACCGCACCTACCAGCAGGTGCGCAGACACTGCATAGACTGGATACGTCATGCAAAACAGTGTGCCACTGCAATCGCCAGGGAACAAGGTGGAACAGGTGGTGGGCCACCAACCCAGCCTCCAGTCAAACACACAGAGGAGCTACTGGCCAGTCTGGGGACACCCTCGGAACAGCTCCCACAAACACTAGCTGCCATCGTGGAGGTAGGTGTCTCCCAACCAATGAGCCTGGAGTTGCCTGGTAAGTCAGTACTGAACATATGGCCAGTATATCCAACGTACGTGCATGTGTCAGTGTACATCATGTAATGTAACAACATATGCAAGGTATGTGGACACACATGCTGCTTGCTACATTATGCTACCCTGTGTATGCACCATACCTCTGAACTGTACAGGTATTTGCAGGATGTCCAGATGTCTGCCTCATATTGTCGGTGTGTTCCCCTTAATATCTGTCCCTTTCTGGCAAATAGCTGAGGAATGGAGACATTAAATGATGACATACATTTGTGTTTACGACTGCACAATCCGTGTAAAAACCATGTGCATGCAAACCTATTAGTCTAGCAAATTTCTAAGTTTGTAAGAGCAATATGTCACAGTTGTCCCTATTTGTCCCCCATCATAGTAGTCTTTGTCCACATTTATTGTTCTAAGAGGTTGAGAGGTATGGTATGCACACGTGCTTACTATATGCTATTGTACAGGCGAATGTGTTAACTTGCACTGTGCACCCTGTGGCTGTCATACAGTCATGGATAATGTTCATACTGCTGTGTCACCCTATACAGGTACCTCTGGCGTGCCGCACAGACAAGAGTCCGTTGCAGGTGAGACTGTCATCGGTATCAGGCATGTCAAAGCATAGATCTATTCGCCATGTGGCCAGTTAATACATGGATATACAGGTCATATCACCCATCATCCACACAGGCCACACATGTGCAATATATACAAATTAAATGACACACAGGCATGACAACGCAGTATTTGTCATTGCTACATGTGTGTCCAGCTGTGCATACAACGGTGGAGGTGTTCTACAATGGAGGCATATGTACTATACAGTGGAACAAAACGTGTGGTACACAAACCAGTACCGCACAGTGAGCAGTGATATGGGCAGACCTCAGGCATCACCATTGTGTTATATGCCCCAGCAATGGGTTCACACATTGTGAAGTTCCATCCGACATGTCTCAGACACGTAGCGTTTTGGTTGCAATATTGTCACACTTTCCCATAACCCATACCCCACATACCTCACATACACCTGTTGTCTGCATAGCCCTGTGGATGGTGACATATCCAACATCTATGGGTGTATGTCATATGGGACAACACAGACATGTGTGATAGATGGCCATCACATAAATGACCAACACATGTGCACACATGGCCATGGGGGATGACCGGAGACATGTAGCCACACAGTAGATGGGATGTGGATACACCCTATCCCACTTTGTCCACACATGGTCCAATTACAGCCGTACTAGACTGATTGTACTTGTGGTGTGGTACGCTGCACATCTTAAATGCCTGTGCACAGCTAGTGGAGGTGTCAGTGACGTCTACCTCATAAGATGTGCTGAACATGACATCTGTGTCATAGCATGACAGTAGTCACCTTTACAGATTCCACTGACAGTGACACCAGACCACAGATGCTGTACTTTTCCCTTGCTGCCATAGGACATCACTGTTAGCTGTGCACCTTGTGTGCGTGGTACATAAATGTCATGTGTGAAATGGTGACGTGACAGGTCCGCTATGTGTGGACATGGTTGCCAGGCAGCTAACACTCTGTAGTCATCGTGCAGGGGTGTCATCTGTATGTCCTCCAGTGACCTGTCACATGACACAGCATGGTTTGGTGTGTATATACCTCAGCATCGTAGGTCACAATCCACAGGTATGTCATGAGTATGCATGCAGTTCTGGATATGCAATGTGTACATATCATGCACTGTTTATCAATATAGACACCTCATGATGCCATGCAATGGCACAGTGTCTGTACTTCACACTGTACAGCAATGTAGATGGCTCACAGTCCCCTACCATGCCCATGCACATTTGCTCAACATGCATTCTATCTGTAGGGCATATGGACAACACCACAATGTGATACCCAGTACGACGCTGTACATGTGTCAGGACACCATTGTGTCAGGCATGCATGCATGTTAATGCACACATCAGCAGATTACATGTCAGGGTCACGTCAGCGATGTGTACTGTTATCCTGTTCTGGTCCACATGGTGTATCACGGGGATGCATGCATACTACCATGATCATGTGAATTGCATGGATAATGATATGACACCTGCCTGCTGTAGTGCGAACTCCAGGGGGTATGCTTACAAACACTAGTGATGTCTGGGCTGCATGCTGTCAGCTGTATCACAAGCATGCTGCATGCCATCTGTCATATCACATGCATGGTGTGTCAGTGTGTGTGTGTGTGTGTGTGTGTGTGTGTGTGTGTGTGTGTGTGTGTGTGTGTGTGTGTGTGTGTGTGTGTGTGTGTGTGTGTGTGTGTGTGTGTGTGTGTGTGTGTGTGTGTGTGTGTGTGTGTGTGTGTGTGTGTGTTGGTGTCTGTGTGTGTCTATTGTAATTTAGAGTCTGCCTTTGCATTCACAGGTGATGTAGGTGCGTTACCCTCCTGTGGTCCATCTGATAGTGTCCCCACAGATGCTAGCAGTGATGAACATATGCATGAGGTACAGGCAGGGATGTCAGGGGCTGAATCTGTGCCAATGGTTGCCATCCCAGCTATGTCCCCCTCTTCCCCGCACACAGTTCAGCTGCCAACACATACCCCATCACTAGTGGCTATAGAGGAAGGACAGTCAGCATCTGTTAGCATTGAACAGGAACATGTGGTGGCTACAGAAGGTGTGTCTCCACACCATGGTGGCAGTGTACTGACTGCAGATGTGCCACACAGGCATGTGGCTGGTGCTGCTTGTAGGAGGACCTCTGGCAGACATGCACCTGCAGGACATAGCGCAGCAGCTGGAATCACCAGATGCATGTTCCAGACTGTAATGGCAGCACAGGCACATGCCGAACGGCAGAACAGAGAAGAGCAGAGGCTGCAGAGGGCTGCTATCCGTACCCTAAACAACAACATCCAGGCATTGGCAGGTGCTCAACAGCAGATTGCTGATGTTCTGGACAGGCAATTGGTTGACATGGTCAGAATCCTTGACCATCGCATGGCAATCCGCGAGTGTGAGCTGTCGGTGCTGGAACATCTGGTAGGGGTGAGGTGTAGGCCACGTGGACGTAGGCCAGCTACACCTCCTAGTGCAGGTCAACGTGAGCATGCCACCTCACATGGCCGCTCCCATAGTGCCGGTAGCAGTAGCAGTGCAGCTGGTGCTGCGCTGTCCACACCAGAACACAGCAGGCCATGTGGACATGACCCTGGATGTTCCCGGTGGTGACACTGTTCCAGTGGCCATGTGTCAGCAGACAGTAGCCATTCTGTACCTCCGCCTGGTAGTGCCTGTGCAACCCCTGGCAGGCACATGAAACATGGCCGTGGCCAGTCACAGTGAGCTGTACAACCTGGTCTGTACAATCTGGAGCTGTCGATAACACCCTTGTGTAGACAGAACTGTGTGCACACATACAAGCACACAGCAAACACAACTGTAGGGCTCCACAACAGCCACATGCATACGGAACAGACATGTCCAATCAAATCACCGGCCCTTACCCACACACATGATGTCATCCATTGGTGCAGCCTATGCCCCTGGCAAATAGTATCACCCTGTGCATATGATGAAGCCTGTGCCGCATCCCTGTCATCCACACCATCGGTGCAGGGATATGCTCAAATGGTCTGATGCACAGGGTGAACAGAATAGTGTGAGGTGTATCTAACATTACTTGTGTATGCATAGTGAGGGATGTGTATGTTGCATTGGTTGTGTGTGAATACTGAGAGATGTGTATGTGACATCAGTTGTGTACTGTTGACATGCGCCAGTCATACCATGTAGTCCGGGTGCAGCATGTATTGTAATATGTTCACAGTATGTGTCTCGGTTACAACAGTAACAGCACATTGGTAATGATGCCCTGGTTCCCTCCTATGGTGTACTGGCATGTGCCTACAGGTAGCAGTGTTTGCAGTCCCCCATGTGTAACTGTGGAGTACTCACAGGCACGTATGGCAATATTAGCATGCTAAACGTACCCTCAACCTGACTGTTGGAAAGTCTAACATGACACAGATGTCCATACATATACTGCACCTGAAGCATGTGGTCAGTTGAACAGGCTACGGCGGACAGAGACGTGACATACATACCAGGAAACATTACAGGTATGTTGACATGGTGCAGGGGTTGTACACAGCGATCTGGCCAATGATGACGTTAGAGGCCACTTGATAGCATGAGGCCACACTGTGTAGCAGTAATACTCTGTCACATTGCAGGAACATGGCCACATTCATGGGGTCTACACCACTATAACGCACACCCCATAGTGTTGAGGTGTGGACCCTTGCCTATGTCATCACCCTCACAGTACTTTGCACCCACACAACGTGACACAGAGAAGGAACATGCACAGGTAGCCAGTACGGCTGGGACCGATGGCGTCAACAGGGTAGTAGACTGCATCATCATGAGGGGTTAGTGATCCTGTTTTCGCTGTATGGTAGCATACACCCTCACACCAAGCACCAGACAGCCATACATACATACATACATACATACACACACACACTGCAGTGACCAGAAATGTGTATATGGATAGCCGATGTGTGTGATGCACCACACCTGCCAACATCATGCTTTCCACACTGCAGTATGTACAGATCTCTACAATGGTGTACAGGGATTTGTACCAACTGGGATGTAATCCCCACCATATGTGACATATGTGGTCACACAAGCAGACACACATGGCAGTGTTGGAAATGATACACCTGCCATATGATGAGACGTTTGATAGACATGCAGCGGTATTGTCCGCATTATGTGTACCAACGCTATGTCTGGCAATTGTGCTGTTATATGCACACGGGAGGATGTAAGTGTTACAGGTGTCATGTGACATACAGCTGGTAACACATGACCGCTGGGTATGCGTTATGTCATCACCGTCAAGTAACAGTGACATAGCATACTGTTTGCACATGACATGGTAGGATGACATGTGACACACCTGTGAGCCATCCCCAGCACACATACATCTACACAGGTGGATCACCACTTTATGTACATACATCCCTCCATACGTGATGTACAACCAACCATACTGTCTGTATGTCACCATATACAGGTGTCAATGATGGGGCTGCATTGCGACTGCATTGTCATAGTTAGGCTCAGCTGTGTTACGGACATCGGGCACCGCACATGCATGGTTGCTGCATGCACAGTACAGATTGTACATGTGTGTTGGTCCTACATGTGTCTCCTGTAGCCATGTTTGTATGCATTGCTATTGGTGGACATGTGTATTGACATACATAACACATGGACTGTGGTATGATATCAAGGGTGTCATGGGTGACTAGTAAAGGGGAATGTGTCCTCGGTCAACACTGCTACCTCCTGTACTGTGAGCATTCCACATACATGGACATGGACCCACCTTCCATTTGCGTGTGCATGATTGCTTAGGCCACTGTTCTGCATGGGGGACAGCAAAGGCTATGCTATGTACATATGTGTTGTGTGTGTGGTCCATGCACACATCCACTGCAATCACATGTATGACATATCCAAACATGTGTGTCCGTTGGTGTACAGCAACACTCATCTGTCACAGCTGTGTAAGACCCAGGGCCCTGGTATGTATTGAGCAGACCTGGTCATGTATAGTAGTATCATTGCAATGCATAACACCTGTTGGAACCCTGTCGGTACACGTGTACTCTGCACAGTTGCTGTAGACCTCTGTACAGTCCATTGGCCATGTATCACATGGTGTTGGGTTAATGTATGGCTGTGTATTGCTGCACCAATGACATGGTGATGTCTTGAGGGCTACAGTATGGACTGCGGTGTGTACGTCTGTGATCTGCACCTGTGACAGCTGTGATGGCAGATGCATGTGTGTGACCGTCCTATGCGTGGGGACAGTTATACCTTACTGTGCCCTTCCGTGTTTAGTCTCCGCCTGCATGCAAGACAGCCCATCCTGTGCGTGGGAATAGTTATACCTTACTGTGCCCTTCCGTGTTTAGACTCCATCTGCATGCAAGATGGCTCTTTGCAACTGCTAAGTGTGTGAGCATGCCCAGTACGCTGTTGTGTAGATGGACACACAGGTCAGTCCAAACTGAGCCCTTGCATGTTGAGACTCTGTCTGCATGCAAGACAGCCCTTTGCAACTGTTAAGTGTGTGAGCATGCCCAGTACGCCATTGTGTAGATCGACACACAGTACAGTCCGAACGGACGTGTAATACTAAGCGTGTGGCCATGGCCAGTGACACCTTGTGTTGGTGATGTCCCTCTGTGCATGGGCATGGCCATTGACATCCTGTATAGCCATGGTGTTCATCCAGGCAACAGATGTCCATTTTCAACATCACCATGGATGCCTATCGAGTACACATTGGTCGACTATCTAGAAGGGTGTACTGCCTGTGGCACGTCCCGTATCTATGTATTGTTGTTGTAGTGCTCTGTAAATCTTTAGTTGCCCCGATCACACCACTGCCGTGTGTTTGTCTACGTCTACCGTGGGACAGTAATATGTCTGTATGCTTTCAGACTGATCACTCTCTATACAATCCCTGTCGGTGTCCTTGTCTTTGCAGATGATGACATGTGCCTAGAAGTATGCCTCTGGGACCACTGTGTTCAGTAATCTCGGTAGCACATTCTGTAAATACGTCATGCTGTGGTGTGATAGGGTAGTTAGGTGTATGTTCGACTCCCAGCCCTGCCAAGTGTGTGTGTGTGTGTGTGTGTGTGTGTGTGTGTGTGTGTGTGTGTGTGTGTGTGTGTGTGTGCGCGTGCATGCTCCCATCCACCTAGGGACTCAGTCATGCTTTTAGATGCCTCACACCACAGATATTTCCTACTGGCGTCTTTGCCTTTGCGAATAATGACACACGCCTAGAAGTATGCCTCTGGGACTGCTGTGTTTAGTAATCTCGGTAGCATGTTCTATAAATGCATCATGCTGTAGTGTGATAGGGTAATTAGGTGTATGTTCGACTCCCAGCCCTGCCAAGTGTGTGTGTGTGTGTGTGTGTGTGTGTGTGTGTGTGTGTGTGTGTGTGTGCGCACATGCTCCCATCCGCCTGGGGACTCAGTCATGCTTTTAGATGCCTCACACCACAGATATTTCCTACCGGCATCTTTGCCTTTGCAGATGATGACACGCGCCTAGAAGTATCCCTCTGGGACTGCTGTGTTTAGTAATCTCGGTGGCGGATTCTGTAAATGCGTCATGCTGTAGTATGATAGGTTAGTTAGTTGTATGTTCGACTCCCAGCCCTGCCAAGTGTGTGTGTGTGTGTGTGTGTGTGTGTGTGTGTGTGTGTGTGTGCGTTCGCACATGCTCCCATCTGCCTGGGGACTCAGTCATGCTTTTAGATACCTCACACCACAGATATTTCCTACCGGCGTCTTTGCCTTTGCGAATGATGACACGCACCTAGAAGTATGCCTCTGGGATTGCTGTGTTTAGTAATCTCAGTAGCGCGTTCTGTAAATGCATCATGCTGTAGTGTGATAGGGTAGTTAGGTGTATGTTCTACTCCCAGCCCTGCCAAGTGTGTGTGTGTGTGTGTGTGTGTGTGCGCGCACACATGCTCCCGTCCGCCTGGTGACTCAGTCATGCTTTTAGATGCCTCACACCACAGATATTTCCTACCGGCATCTTTGCCTTTGCAGATGATGACACGTGCCTAGAAGTATCCCTCTGGGACTGCTGTGTTTAGTAATCTCGGTGGTGGATTCTGTAAATGCATCATGCTGTAGTGTGATAGGTTAGTTAGGTGTATGTTCGACTCCTAGCCCTGCCAAGTGTGTGTGTGTGTGTGTGTGTGTGTGTGTGTGTGTGTGTGTGTGTGTGTGTGTGTGTGCGCACGCGTGCATGCTCCCATCCACCTGGGGACTCAGTCATGCTTTTAGATGCCTCACACCACAGATATTTCCTACTGGCATCTTTGCCTTTGCGAATAATGACACACGCCTAGAAGTATGCCTCTGGGACTGCTGTGTTTAGTAATCTCGGTAGCATGTTCTGTAAATGCATCATGCTGTAGTGTGATAGGGTAGTTAGGTGTATGTTCTACTCCCAGCCCTGCCAAGTGAGTGTGTGTGTGTGTGTGTGTGTGTGTGTGTGTGTGTGTGTGTGTGTGTGTGTGTGTGTGTGTGTGTGTGTGCGCGCGCATGCTCCCATCCGCCTGAGGACTCAGTCATGCTTTTAGACACCTCACACCACAGATATTTCCTACCGGCGTCTTTGCGGATGATGACACGCGCCTAGAAGTATGCCTCTGGGACTGCTGTGTTTAGTAATCTCAGTAGCGCTTCAGTAAATGCTGTAGTGTGATAGGGTAATTAGGTGTATGTTCGACTCCCAGCCCTGCCAAGTGTGTGTGTGTGTGTGTGTGTGTGTGTGTGTGTGTGTGTGTGTGTGTGTGTGTGTGTGTGTGTGTGAGTGTGCGTGTGTGTGTGTGTGCGCACGCATGCTCCTGTCCGCCTGGGGACTCAGTCATGCTTTTAGACGCCTCACACCACATATATTTCCTACTGGAATCTTTGCCTTTGCGGATGATGACACGTGCTTAGAAGTATGCCTCTGGGACTGCTGTGTTTAGTAATCTCGGTAGCGCTTTCTGTTATTGCGTTATGCTGTAGTGTGATAGTGTAGTTAGGTGTATGTTCGACTCCCAGGCCTGCCAAGTGTCTGTGTGTGTTTCCAGCTGCATGACAACAGTACATTGCTTTTGCAATATTCACTCTCCATAACATCCGTGCGGCATCTTTGCCTTTGATGTTGCTGTCTGCAGGCTAGACGTATGCCTGTGTGAATGCTGTGATCTACTAATCACGGTAGCGCATTCTGTAACTGCGTAATGCTGTTGTGTGGTACAGTGGTTACATTTGTGTTCTGCTCCCAACCCTGCCACGTGTGTTGTGTGTGTGTGTGTGTGTGTGTGTGTGTGTGTGTGTGTGTGTGTGTGTGTGTGTGTGTATGTATGTATCTACATACACATATATATATATATATATATATATATATATATATATATATATATATATATATATTGTATATAGATATGTGTGTTGAGATTATCACTCTTGAATGTGCTGCATTATCTGTACGTGATCACCTTGGATGTATGTACATCTGCTATGGCTCTGTGATAGTGAACACACTGTGTGCTGTAGTGATCATGGGTTATACTTGTGTAGTGACCGGTTATTTGTTGCTGGGTATTACAAGGGGCATTGGATACAATGTTAGTTCAGCACCTTTGAATGGTCGTATGCACATCTCGGCAACAGTCAGCAGTAGTTATTACTTTGGAGGGTGAGTATGGCTCATATCCTTATGTAGTAACTGACAATTCTATGCAACTTAGGTTAACATTACTGACTCACGTTTATCCACAGGTTGTGGTACAGATCCCAGGACTGTATGTGTATACATTGACAGATGCAGGACTGGGTTAGTGTTGGATGCATGGAGGGCTGTCCATGGCCAGTAATGGCGATCTCTACAGCCTGGCAGGTACGGTCTGTGACTGTCCCACAACCTCCTGTATATGGCTGACACATGATGTACCTGTGTATATGCAGACACACACACTTACCATAAACTGCTAGGGCTATCAGATACACAAACCCATTGCATCACCATTGGGCCATGCAATAACTGTTGTCCCTCACACACACACACACCTACGTGTAAATTGGATGGCTCAATGACAGCTCTGGAAATGTAACACCACACCCAGTGCATATGATGTCACCTGTGCCACCACCTGTGATGTGTAACATTGATGCAGGATCAGACTAACCTGGTGCTGATGCACACGGTGGCTTTATTCCACTGTATTGATGTTAGAATGCTGTTAACAGAAAGTGTGATACTTCCATGTGTATATCAGCAGGCATGATGCATTGCAGCTTTGACCATCACTGTAGCATAGTTTACAGCACCGTTAATTCTGAATATGTATTCTCCATCCATGTGCCATTTCACTGATGTATGTAGTATTGGTAGCACGTGTGTCTGAGTGTGCAGTACATGTGTGATGTGTGTAGTACACATGTATACATGCTTACAAACGCGTACACTGGCATACACGACATTACACGGGCTTCACCATTCGTACACTAGCTTACTCATTCTTCAACACGTGCACACGGGCTGACACATGCGCACACATGCTTACCCGGGCTTACTGGCGTGCACGGGCGCGGACACACTGTGGGCAGGTTTGCAGGTAACATTGGTGGTATCCATGGCATACACCGTCAGTCTCTTGACTTTCCCTAGGATAGCTCATAACACGCCTCTTCCACTGAGTACTGACAGCAAACATGTGACACTGCTCCGGTAAGATTACAGTGTTTTATACATACACACTCATGTTGTCACCTATCTTCTACTCTAATAGTCCCCTTATCCTACACTACACTGCAGAGGCCTGGCCCATATGGCATGACATGTTGTGATTCACTATCCTCAGCCTCACTTGCATCAGATTGCCTACAAATGCCTCGTTACATCCCTGACAGAGCGCTTCCACACATAACAACCAGTATGCAGTAGCCATGTTGTCTCCAGCTTGCCATTCATCTGCATGGCGTACTAACATCTAACTAAACCTACATTTTGTATGTATATTATATATATTCGACTTGTTTTGAAGCGCAGCGAGTTCTCGTGGCACTGCGCTACACTTCCACACCAGAGATCGGGGGAGGACAACTACAGTTTTATTGATATCCAATGGACAATAATGCCACTGGCCTTAGATTTGGACATTGGCATGCTTCTTCGACTGTATTCATACTGTATTTGCAGCTGTCATTGCTCCGTTTGGCAACGTGCAGAACGTTAGTCTCCTAACATCCGGGTACATTTCTGCACAAAACTCTGCTCTTGCACGGACAGCTTACTGTTTCATGTATCGCATATTTACATCATTTGCATAGCTTTCACATACAAATGGGGTATGTTTCAAATCCCAACATTGTCCGTGCAACGTTCTTGTTACGGGCGGTCTTACACACCCCTACAGGAGTTTGCTGAATAGCTTGGCAGACATCTTTCCTTGCTGTACTCTCACTCTACTCATACACGCCGGAGGCTTCATGTATCATGGCCTAGACTTTGCTGTGTGCTATGTCTATTTGTGGTGTATGCATGGCTGTGGGTATGTCCCACTGTCATCATTTGTAAAGGTGACTGCCCTATAGGTACGTCATGTAGACTGCTGCGTCATTTGACATGTCAGCACATACCTGCGGCCAATAATGAACTTCCTACTGCAGCGCTTGTCATACCTTCTGAGTTATCTTGCAGTCGATAATGCTGTTTCCTCAGACATGTATCTGTTTCTAATCATACCTCTCAACCTCCTAGAGCACAAAATCTGGACAAAGCCTAAAATGATGGGGGGACAAATAGGGGCAGATTTTAAATATTGCTCTGACAAACGTAGATAGTTGACAGAATAATAGGTTTTGCATTAGTATGACTTTTCTGAAGGATTTGGAGTCTTAAACTCAACTGTTTGTCATTATTTAATGACTTTAGTTCTCTGGTATTTGTGAGAAAGGTACAGATTGTAAGAGGAACCTAGATAAAGTCAGTACCCCTCCTCCTAACATCCCTCACTCCTCCGAAAATATTGCTACCTCATTCAACACACTTCACACAAGCCATACTATCACTAGCTAAACAACACAACCCCCCTCCCCTCCAACCCACACCTTCAACTAGTCTCCCCACTGCCTTTTCTTTTTCTCCTGTACCTACCTCCAACATAAAAAAACTCTTAACTAAACTTAAGCCCACCAAATTAGCAGCAGACAACCTCCCAATACTTACAAATTGCAGCTGATGCTCTGGCCTACCCAGTATCCATCTTGATTAACCGATCTCTGTAAGAAAGTTACATTACCACACTACGGAAAGTATCACATATAATTCCCCTCCACAAAGGCAGCCCCTCCACAGAACTAACCAATTACCACCCCATAGCTCTTCTCTCTCCACTCTCCAAAATAGTAGAGAGATGCATTCACTCGCAGGTCTCAGACTACCTCCTTACTAACAACCTTCTTTCCAATACTCAGCATGGTTTCTGACCAAACCATAGCACCACCACTGCCTTACTCCCCTTTACTAACACTATCCTTCGGTATAAAAACAATGGCTATCTCTCCCCTGCTGCTTTCCTAGACCTAACTAAAGCATTTGTCATGGTCCCACACAAACAACTCATCTCTGTCCTCAATAACCTGTCCTTCTCTCAATCAGTCACCAACTGGTTTCAGAGTTACCTGTCTGACCGCCAACAATCTGTTGTATGGCAGAATGACATATCTCCCCAACTACCTGTCTCTATAGGGGTTCCTCAAGGATCCATCCTTGGACCCCTACTCTTCTCTATTTTCACCAATAATCTAGCCTCTGCCACCAAACATGGCACACTCATACAATACGCAGATGACTCAACCATCATCTGCTCAGCCCAGTCCCTACCCAAACTGCAAAAAGTCACACAGGAAGCCTTTTCCTCTGTTGAAACTTGGTTATCCAATGCCCAATTAATACTCAAACCAAACAAAACTAAACTACTCATCTTCCAACCCACCAAACATATTCAAAACAACTCTCACTTTAACATCACAGCAAAAGACACCACTATACACCCAACAGAACACACCAAATTGCTAGGTGTGGAAATAGACAATAATCCCAGTGTTAAAAATTTGGGTCTGGTTTACAGACAACCAAAGCAATGCCTGCTTAGCACGTCACTCACATTCCCACCCACAGTGTCATTTTTCTTTTAAACATCCTCTGCCTCTTCAATTCCAGCCTTGTTTTAACTCCCAGTGTCAACTGCTGTTTGGATTTGCATTCCTATCGTTTAAGTAAGACTGACATTTCAAACTTAAAGGGTCAATCCCAGTATTACAAACTCGCGACTGAATGAATTAAAACTGGCCAAAATAACACCCCCTTTCCTTATGTCATGAACATTCCCACCTGCGCTGCATATTTAGAGATTACAGTCTTTTTTAGGTTCCTGTAAGCGCTAAGCTTTAGCTTTGTATTCATAATTTTCAGTAAGACTTGCTCATAAATCGGACTTCCAAACGTATTTCTTATTTTCATTCCTCCTAAAAAACTGTAAGATGTTTGTCACTGTGCTCTCACTTCATTACAGTCCACTGCCAGTAATGCGATATCGCAATTGCGGTAACACTTTTTTTTTTTTTTTTATTACAAGCATGCAAAACTGTGTATTAAACTGATTATAAGTACCTAGAATGCACGGAAGCACACTGTTTCTTCTAATAACGCAATACAGATTAACTCTACCCAGAGCAGATATAGTTTACTACTGTTCTTATGACAGGAAAACTAAGAACACTGTGCTGATCAAGCTACGTTCCTAGCATTTTTAACCTGATTTAAAAACAAACCAAAAATATTTACTAAGAGCAAATGCATTTTACTGTAGCAAAGTGCAGCTTCAACTTTGCACGTTTTGCCAGCATCCTTAATGCAATTCACATAAGTGTGTACATATGAGTGCACAGCAGTAAATGCATGCAAGTGCATGAGTGTGTATATGACTGCACACAAATTTGTGCATCTGTCTGTCTGCCTCTGTGGGTGGGTACCTTTGTGCATGTATTTTTGCATAACTCAGTAGTTATGCAGAAGCACATTTCCCAGATGTTCCTGATTTTGCAGTACATCCCAGATTTGTTCTTATATTTTTGTCCTGTCCCTTATACAATTTTTGATTTTCTGATAAATTCCTGAGGAATTCAGAAAAGTCAATAGCGCAAGATGTAGAGTTTTCTACCTCTTAGGCTCATAGGTTCATAGGTTCATTGGTTGGTACTAGGCTATCAGCCCTAGGGCTTATACAAGCCTAGCCATAACAATTCCCTGGCTATTTCTTCCCATATTATTTACTTTCCTGGACCCCTGTCTAGCAGGGCGACTGACGTGATCCCTGGGATGAATTTCCTTTCTCCCATCCAATCGTCAAGGTTCCTCTTGAAGAGGTCCAAAGAGGCACTCTGCTTGACATGTATGGGCAATCTATTCCAGAGTCTGGGGAGTCTCTGGGTCAGGAACCTATCCCTCCAGCATGTTTTGTTTATTGTGATGACAAGGTTTAGATCCCTGGAGCGTGTAGCTCTGAGGGATTGGGATTTCTTTAAGTGTAGCATGTCCAACAGCTCTGGGTTTGACATGGCCTTGTATGTTAAGCACAGATCGCCTCTGAGTAGACGATATGCGACAGAGTATAGCTGGAGTTTTTTAAGGCGGTCAGCATAGGGCATCTGCTTTAGGCCTGTGATTCTTTTAGTGAGGTATTTCTGAGGCCTTTCCAGTTGTTGCAGATGTCTTGAGAGGTACATACCAAATGGGGCGTTGTATTCTATAATGGGTCTAATGAGGGATGAATACAGTGGAACAATGACCTCCTTTTTTCTGGATGAAAAGCCCTTTGTGATGAGGTGTGCCACATAGAAGGATTTCCTGACTGTTGTGGCGATGTGGTTATCGAAGATGAGACCACTGTCCACCTGTGTCCCTAAGTCTCTTATCACACTTTCTGTGTTTAGTGTACTGCCACCTATATGGTAATTCATGGATACATGTTTTTTTCCCAAAGGGGATAACAATACATTTCTTGGCATTGAGCTTGAGCCCATGGCTCTTGCACCAAGCATCTGTTTCTGTAAGGCCCTTTTGCAGAGTATCCACATCATTTGTGGATTCAATAATGGCTCCCAGTTTGCGGTCATCTGCAAACTTTGCTAGCCAGAGTCCCTTAGTGTTGACCTGTACTTCAGAGAAGTAGATGCCAAACAAGAGCGGCCCCAGGACTGAACCCTGAGGTACTCCACTTGTCACTTGTCTGGAGCTGGATTTGGAGTCGGCTACTTTTACAGTGTGGGTTCTATCAGTAAGTCATTTAGAAACCCATTGGGTGACATAGGGATTAATGCCCAACTTATTAAGTTTATCTATGATTCCAGAGTGGGGGGTGGTGTCAAAGGCCTTGGCAAGGTCCAGATAGGCTGTGTGGACCACCTTACCCTTGTCCATGGCTCTGGAGACTGATTCAAAGACATCAATCAGGTTCAGGAGACAAGATCGGCCCTTCACAAACCCAAACTGGGTGGGGTTCAGTGTTTGAAGGTTGCCAATGTCTTTGTTTATAAGTTCCATGATAATACGCTCCATGGCCTTGCAGATAAGGCTTGTCAGACTGATGGGACGGTAGTTTCTGGGATCCAAGGTGGATCTCCCCTTGTGGATTGGGATAACTGTAGCTCTGCGCCACTCAGTGGGCACGAAACCTGAGGTGAGGCTATGATTAAACATGACACTTAGGTGAGGTGCCAGTTCATATTGTAGTTCATGTAGTACACAGCCTGGGATGTCATATGGTCCCATGGATGCTGTATTCTTGGCTTTAGAGAGTGTGTTTTGTACCTGTGTGGCCGTTATTACTGGAATTTGGCAATCTTCCGGTATTGAGATGGGCCATTTAGGGGGTGAGGGGGGTGAAGTTGGCACTGAATCGATCTGCCAGGATATTGGCAATATCCTTCTGATCAGTATATTTAATACCATTCTGTTTTAGCTCAGAGCAGATCTGAGCATTGCCATTTAGATTTTTGACATAGTTATAGAATGCTTTGTGGTTGTCTTTGGAATCTTTGGCAATTTTATTTTCGTAACTAGCTTTGGAGGATTTTATGCGGCATCTCAGTTTCTTACTGAGGCTAGTAAGGGAGTTTTTTGCATCCTGGGATTTTCCTCTTTTCTGCAAAAGTTTCTTCCTTTTGTTGTAAAGTTTGTTTATGGCAGGGGACCACCAGATTGGCTTCCTTTTTTTGGATGAGAGCATTTTGGTTCTATTTGGGATGGCACGATCCATGCATGAGTGGATGTGCTCGTACAGTGCCTTAGTGTAGGATTCAGCAGTTGAACTTTCAGTTCCCATCTGCATGGGTGTCATGAAGTTTGTCACTTCTGACTTGAGTAGCATGAAGTTGGCTTTGGAGAAGTTTTTTATGGTGGTTTCTTTACTGGGGGGTGGGTGTGGGATGTGGATGTTAAGGGTGATTAGCTTATGGTCAGACCTGACTAACGTGGGGGTGACCATAGGTATGGAGCATTGATTTCCCATGTTGGTAATGACCAGGTCTAGGATATTGGAGCCCCTGGTGGGACTATGGATTAGTTGATCCAGGGCGTTGGAATTTATGAATTCCAAGAACCGTTGCGCAAAGGTGTTGGGACATGAGTAGTTTTCCAAGTTAATGGCAGGGTAGTTAAAATCACCCAGTATTAGGGTGTTTGGTTCTATCTTAATATTTTCCAGTATGTTTAGAAAGGTGTAGTGAGAATCTTGGGGTATGGTGGGGGATCTGTAGCAAGCTACAATTTGGATTGCAGTCTTACCTAGTGTTAGTTGCACTTGGAGAATTTCAGACACATTGTGTTGGCCAACTAGCCTGGTGGTGTGAATATCCTTGGTGAATATTGACACTCCTCCACCTTTAGTGTTTCGGTCCTGGTTTGGTGGCCGAAAAGTGTGGTAAGAGTTGTAGTCTGGTATTGCAGGGGTGCTCTCTGGAGCCTTGAACCAGGTCTCAGTTACTGCACAGATATCGATGTTCTCCATTTTTAGGAGTGCCTCGAGAGAGTGCATTTTGAGGTTTAGACTTCTAGCATTGAGTAGCATTACCTTCAGATTTTGCATGCTTGTACCTGTTATGGTGGTGGTTTTGTCCTTTGAAGTTTGCCTAAAAAAGGCACTATAGGGGTGGCAAGAGCCTTAGCCAGTAACATGAATCCCAGGGGCGACAGGTGCAGACCATCATTGGCAAAGCATTGTGGTCTGTCAATGCTGCCATCCCAGGCAGACAGATACTGGATCCCCTTTGAATGACACCATAAGCTTAGCCAATTGTTCAAGTCAATCATTTTAGCCTTATATTGTGGTATCATTCTGGGCGAAGGGAGGATGCTACTCAGGGCTAGGGTCATACCTGCCTGGGCCACATGATCTGAGAGCTCTTCCATGTCTCTTTGCATGTAGTCCAGGGAGGTACGTCTCAAGTCATTCACTCCAACATGGACAATGACAGAGTCATATTTGTACTTGTTGTGGAGTGACTTGAGTGCATGCGTTATGTGGCGGATCCTGGCACCCGACAGGCAGCTGACTGTAATTTTCTCCTTATTCAACCTGGTGAGAGGGATATCAGTGTGCCGGACTATAGAGTCACCTATAACTAAAGTGTTAGGTACATTGTCTTGCCTTAGGGGCTGTTGCTGGGTGGCACACTGGTGTTGTGAACTATGTGACACATTGGTTGTGATTGGTGTTTGTTTGCGTTTCAGCTTCAGAGGTCTTTGTTGCTTGGGCAGGTTACAGTTAAGGGCCTCTGCATATGTGGATTTAGTGTTGCTATATGTGGGTGTTGGTGGTGTGGGTTTAGAAGGGCTATGTGTTGCTTGAGGTGTAGTGTGGGTGTTAACCTTCTCCTCTTGACTGTTTAGCACAATCTTGGGTGGAGAGAGCTTTGCTTCCATTTTGGCTATGTAAGTGCATCTCTCACAGGTTGTAGTGTTGGGTGGTAGGAGGAGAGGGTTGTCTGTGTACATGAGGCAATTGCTGCATTGTCCCAGTATGCCCAGATTCACCAGGTGGACAGGAGAAATCACTGGAAGCTGACCCTTGGACATGCCTGGTTTGGTGCTTTTTTTTTTTTCTTTGTAAAGTATAGGAGCTGTTTCCTTAGCAAGGTACTTTGCAATTATAGGCTGTTTAGTGCCTACTATTAATTTCTCCTTGTTAACAAGGAGAGTTCTGTGTTTGTATGAGTTTAAGGCTTCCTAGTGCTTTCCAGCAGGTATTAGAGAAAGTGCTAGTCACAGGGATGCTTAAAGGTAAGATTGAAAAGAATGCACTCTGCAGTGTGAACTAGAGAAGTTAGATGTGAAAGTAGGTAACTTGAGTTTTACCTGTTTAAAACGTTAAGGTTTAGTGGAGAGTTACTATTTTTAAAACAGCAAGATGGATTGAAAGGGGTGGTCACTTTTGTATTTTGGTACTACGAAATACTGTAGGATGGCCAATAAATTTAAATAATTGAAGGGGTGGGATTTCAAAAATGATGATTTTGTGATTACTCACATAAGCCACTGAAAGTAGAGAGAAATGAGATATATGGTCAGATTAACATAAGAGGCGGGCAACTAGAAAGACAGTGGTATTTAACAAGACAACGTAAATGGGTGGGAGGGTGGGAAAAATTCTGCCTGACTCAGAACAGAGAGAGCTGTGGTCTCTTTTGAAGTTTTAATATGCTGTTGAAACAGAATGCAAGCAAAACACAAGGTAAAGAAAACAAACTACAGTATTCAAAATATAGAAAGGCAATACAGTAATACAAAAAATAAAAGCAAACTAACCTTTCCTTCACAGCAAAGTGTAGCAGAGACTGGATGAGCCTTTCTGGTAAAGCTATAGTCCCTATTTGCATTTCATGTACTATGCCTTAGTCCAGCTGTCTTATTCTGAAAGTTTGGAAGGTATAGTTACCATCTTGGTCGTACGCATGTCCATCCATGATAATTGCCTATATGACACTGATATAGGTCCCTACGTCTTCCCCCAATGGTTTACACAATATCCAGTAGATGGGTTGAACCTTTTTGGAGAATGTAGGCGTGTGCTATATCCACATAGGTATATTGATCACTCCCATGGGGCGAGCCTAATAAATCTGTGCCAACCAACACCTAGGCCCAATTCTGCATACCCATGGTTCCCATACCTGACACCCCTCCACAGTACCCATTAGACATGTTTAATGTGAGCGATAATAAAGTATGAAGACACTTCTAAGCACTCCCCACTCTCCGGATATCAGGTCATACATCATACATTCTATCGACCCATGTGTTATTACCCTTGCACCTGCTACTGTTGCATGTACAGCTATATCGTAGTTGCAGCTGTGACCTCCTTTGCATCGATGATAGTTCGCACTTTGTACGGAATCAATTTTTGGGGTCTTGCAAAGGACACCTATATTCATGTTTAAAGTGTAGAACTTGCAGGCCTATCACATGGGTACTTTCCAGCCAATGGTTTGGAAAGCAGCAGTGTATTCACCTTTCATGCATGTCTGTCTGTCTATCCATAATAGCTATACCGTGACCTATTTATGTACATGTGCTATAGCTACAGGGACATATGTCTGTTGTGTATATATCTATTAATGTATTGTGTGTGTATAGATATATATATATATGTGTACATATATACATATGTCCATATATGTCTGTGCATTCCTCATTTCATAATTAGCTTTGGTTTAAGTCTGTGGATATATGTGTATACACAGATATATATATCCATATCATACCTTTCAACTGTACAGATTTACGCTGACCGTACAGCTGTTTGCCTCTTATCTTTGGTCCATTTTTCATAACCTTGTGTCTATCTGGCAATTTAGTGGCATATCATTAAAGACTGATGTTGGACAATAATAACAAGCATTTCAGGTTACGACTTCATACCCTTCAGAGAATCCATGTTAGTGACACACCTGTTATTCTATCCACTTTATATGTTTGTTAGGGCAATATCTGGGGATTGTCCCTATTTGTACCAGTTGTTTTCATGGCTTTGTCCGGTTTTGTACTTTACGGGGTTAACAGGTATGAGCCATGTATATATAATGTGGAGAAAACAGCATTCATTTGCTATGCTGTGAGCGGATTAACATGCGCAGGTGCACTTGCATATCCTTATTGTGGGTTACATATGTTTTATAGATATTTGTGCTTACGTGGCCTTTCATAATTCTGACCATAACAGTTACATATCTGTATTCCGGTTTACGGACTGATGCGAAACACACGTTCACCTTTACATATTTAAATGTGTGTACAGCACGAACGCATTCATTACTCTTTAAAGTTATATGTGCAGTGGTCGTAGGTCAACCAGGACTGCATTCACATTGGCCAGATGCCAGAACCACTATTCTATTGGTGTTCTACCTCATTGATATGCATACCCATAGTACTTAGCTACAACAACATATGCCTCACCGCTTTACTTACAACACAGGCATCCATTCTCCTGCTGGGAAATCTGAGGTACTACATATTACACATTCCCTATTGCCTACTGCTGTGGACCCCAGCTGCATTGTTAATCACCCAAGGATATGCAGAACACCAAGGCATATAGTCCTGACACATACCTCTCTTTGTCAGGGTGTTCATGTAGTGATCTGGGTTTAGGCTTGTCCACCTGATGAGCATAACTTCCCTGGTCGAGTTCAAATGTCAGACAAAGCATATAGATGGGGAGTTTCTCCCTATTATGAATTTTTATCTGTGTTTATAGATACAGGTGTTTGGGCACCTGTCAGCAGCTTATTCTGTTGGCAATACATATTATGGGTGGGGTTGTTACAGTCCATACTCCACGGTGAGGTGTGTTCCCATTCACATTTGACTATTACCTTTATTCAGTCATACGGGGATTATTGGTTTGGACATGTAGTGACTACAGGTATGCAGTTGTACACTACACAAATGTGAAGGGTTGTTACTGTAAATATGTACGGACCATACCTCTCAACCTCTTAGAGCAACAAATCTGTGCAAAACTTACCTGATGGGGGGACAAATACGGACACATTTTAACTATTGCTCTTACAAGCGTAGAACATTGTTAGAATACTAGGTTTTGCATTAGCATGACTTTTCTGAAGGATGTGTAGTCTTAAACTCAAAATATTTCTCATTATTTAGTGATGTCAATCCTCAGCTATTTACCAGACAGGTGCAGATTGTCGGAGGCACACAACAACAATATGAGGCAAAACTCTGGTCATTCTGTGAATATCTGGACAGTTGAGTGGTATGGTACAGACCTCTGTAATACTCTGCTGTGTTCTGGCACAGCAGTAGCTCATCATTAAAGACTGAAGTTGGAACGTGCTGACAGACAATTGGGTTTCAGACTTCATACTCCAGACATTAATGCCAATGTGCAAACTGTTATTCTATCATATGTCTATGTTTCTATGAGCTATCTTTACAAATTGTCCCTGCTTTTGGACCTTTGTCTCACTTGTATTCATGGCTCTGTCCAGATATCTTGCTCACAGAGGTTGACAGGTATGGTCGGTCATGCCTGCACACAGTAAGTGTCCCTCACACTTGATCAGGGTTATCCTGTTTACGTCAGTGTTTTCCTCACCCTTATGCCATTTGCCACTATGCGAATGTGTGCAATATATTCTCCCGCCTATTCGTGTCGGGACACGTGCATCACGGGAAGGTGTTTTATCCTGGGTAGTAGGTTATGCATGACCACTTAGGGCTGGACAGTGTCATGGACCTCTACTGCACGTTCTGACTTCTGTCCAGATATCTACAGGATTGGACATCATGTCGTCATACCCATTCTACTATTTACACAGGTTAGTTATCCCATGAGGGATATCCCAAAAATTGGTCATGACCAAAACAAGGCAGATACCAAAGATTTTTGTGGCTTTACGAAAATGTGCAGGGGGTTTTACATGCAGGGGATACATGGTTTGCAATCCTGACACTGCCTAGGGTGACAATACCTACTACATATGCGTAAGGGTCACTATGTGTAGCTGTGTCTGCAACAAACCAGTACACCAAGTACGGCTGGATTTGGTGGACGTTCTGGTATGGGGTTGGGTTGTGTGATGTGGCGGGTATGCTGGGTAGGCCATTATGCATCCAGGTGTCTTGCATTTGTTATGGCCAGTTCCATCAGGACCAATCTGTAGGTATGTGACGGTGACATATCTATACATTTGTATCGCACATTTCCATATTCATATGTTTGTGGGATTGTGTTCTACACTATGGCCTGTCTGCTTGTCTTGCAGCTGTTTCTACATGTGTTTGTGTTTCTTTCCACTTCACCCCCAGCCCCCTCGTACACCTCTGGTTCACCTTTTTTGCATACGACACAGTATCGCCTTTGAGGATTTTACCATTACCCATCCACTCCTCGCACGCAAATTCCTCACACCCCATAGATCACTACTTTGGTTGTTGGCCCATGACATGGCCAGAGTAACACGTTGACTACCCTACATGTGTCAGGTACCTTTATGGTTGTGTGGACTACCCTGCCATGTTTGCTTTCCACATGCTATACCTCACGCACATAGGTACACGCCCATACATCACTTTCATTACTTGGTTGGTATACCCGGGTACTACCTGTTCAACTGTGTCACATACAAGTACGGCTTATACCACTGATTTCTGGATTTTGCCAGCCTGTTGTACTTGTTGGTAGGATGGCACCTTTTCCTATGTCCAAGCTATTCCTTACACATATCCGACTGTTGTGGAAATGCCTTCCCACAGTCGACGGTAGTGTTTCCACCTTTTCAATGGGTCACAGTGTGACATTTGAAGTGAACACAGCACATTTTACAGGCTGACACATACCCACGGTCAGTTCGGCAGATAAAATGTACAATTCTTGCCTATATCTAAGCTTATTCTTGTAGCATTTCGGTGGCTTATTCTGTTTCATATGAGATTTATGTAATATATGTACAGAGAATAACTGTTTAATGCAACTATTACATGACGTCTAAGGTATAATTATGTCCTATAATCTCTGGACATTTGCCATTTTTACAAGTTTGTGTCAGGATGCATCTGCCCACAGAGGGACTGTTGCTCTGCAAAATGGGACAGGTGGTAATTTATTTTATTTATTTTACATTTGTTGACCGGGCTAGTCTAACTGGATACATGTCCATTTTCAGTAGAGGCCCGGGGAGAAAAGCTCCAAGCATAAGAATAACAATATAACAAAAGCAAATACGTAAAATAGAGTAATAAAGCAACAGTACCATAGTACCATAGGTAAAATGAGAAAAGCACATGGACTAACAAACAGAGACTAAATAACATTTAGGCAAAAGCTAGACCAGACATAAACAAGCACATGCACTAGACAGCACCAGGGGAATTGCAAAAAAGAACAAAGTTCCCAAATCCTATCAAATTACTAAGAATAAAACAAGAGGAGAGAAATAAGTTTTAGGGGCAAGAGGGAGGGCTAGGGTTAAAATAGGAGTGAAATACAGGTTTCAGTCTGGGTTAGCACAAGGACAGAGCCACTTAGTTTTTAGATGTTCTTTTGTTTGGTTTTTGAATAGAGAAGCAGATGCTAGTGTAGATAGTTCAGGAGGGAGCTGATTCCATTTTTTTCCTATAGTGTTTGAGAAAAGAGAGTCACCAGCCTTGTTGTTTGATTTAGTTAAGGAGACAAGTAGTTTATTTGCAGAACGTAGTGTAGCCAGGTTTTTATATGGAGAGATCAGATTAGAGAGGATGGGGTATTGTTTGGGTGGTATAAGATCTTTTGTGTCATAAGTAACTGTTGACAGAGTATATGGTTCTGTAATTCTAACCATCCTAGTTGTTTAAGGTTAAGGCAATGATGTGTTTTAAAGGAGAGCATGTGATGAATCTAGCAATACTATTATAGCAGGTAGATAGTTTGGAGATGTTTTTTGAAAGGTTGGTATATATAGCAGAGGCATAGAAAAGGGTAGAAATGAGGTGAGTTTGTGCGATAGTTTGCCTGGCTGAGGGTGTAAGGAAGGGTTTGATTCTGTAGAGGGTACCAAGTTTTCTGTTAACAGTCTTTATGGTGGAGTTAATATGGTCATCAAAGTTAAGATGATTGTCAATAGTGACACCTAGTAAGCGGGTGGTAGTATCTGGTGCTATATTAGTAGCATTATTGGAGGTTATAGAGAAGAATGGAGTGGGTGACTTATGAGTTGGTGTAAAGAGTAGTAGTTTTGTTTTCTTTGGATTCAGGAGAAGACGGTGTTGCATGAACCAGTTTTCTACTTCTTGGAATACAGTTTGGGTTAGAGATTGGAGTGAGGGTATATTATTGGTAGTACAGATTAAGGTAGAGTCATCTGCATATTGAATGCAAGTGGCGTGGGGTATGTTCAAGTGGAGATCGTTAATAAATATGGAAAAAGAAGTGGACCTAAGATTGAGCCTTGAGGGACTCCAATATTAACGGGAAGTAAGGAAGACAAATTGTTATCCCAGAGTACAGCTTGCTGTCTATTTTGAAGATAACATCTGAACCATTGTAATGCTTGTAGGTCGAGAGAAAGGTGCTTTAGTTTGTCAAGAAGTAGGGTATGATTAACCATATCAAAGGCTTTTGACAGGTCTAAGAATAGTGCAGAGGAAAAGGAGTTATTATTGCGGTTATAGAGTCAGTGAAGGAGAGAAGAGCAGTAGTAGTACTATGAAATGGTCTAAAGCCATGTTGGCAGTTGGCTAGTAGGTTGTTTTGTAGAAGGTGGTTAAGAATTTGTTTGTGAATACATTTTTCCATTATTTTGGCTAATGGGGAGAGTAAGGCAATAGGTCGGTAGTTAGAGAGGTCAATTGAAGTTCCACCTTTGTGTAGAGGGATAATATGAGATATTTTCCATAAGGTAGGGATTTTGCCTTCAGTGATGGTTCTGTTAATCAGGATAGATATGGGGTAGTCAATGGCTTGAGCAGCAATATGTAGGTATTCAGATGGGAGATGGTCAGCGGATGGGGTACAAGGTTTTAGTTTGGTAAGAAGTTTCTTAGTCGACGGTACGGATCATACTGTTCCTTTCGGCCTACATGTGTCCTTATTGTTGTAGCTGTTTATATGCTCCTTCTGTTTTGTTTGCATGCATATTCTATTTCCTATCACATTTGGTATGTGAAATACGGACATACCTGTTGTATGTGACTATTACATACCTTGTGGGCTATGATTCGGACATACGGTCACTACATATATCTACATTTCTCCTTGTGTATTTGGTTATGGACACATCTGCCCAGCTATGTACCCTCCCTCACATTATAGGTCAGCTGGTGACCCTCTCCATTGGGCTGAACGTACCTACTGGCAGCGTGCTAACATATGATACATTTCACTTCCACATGGTATAGCTATAAACACTACGTTGGACTACGGGCATACGGTTTTCATGTCATTTGTTCAATGGTAGGGACCCATTATTCCCTACCGTGCATTTCTGTTTGCTTCATCATTTTCTGTTCGCAGGGACTATCTTGCATGCTTTGCATACGTTTCAGCATCCACGGACACTGACAGGTGCGATTACTATTACAGGCAGAATTTAATATTTAGCAGTTTAGGTTGCTCATCAACAGCCGACATTGACACACCTCCGTGTGCAACTTCGATATGCCCCATGCACTTGCACACATTTCCTATGCACGTGGCTGTGGAGGCTGCGTGCCTTCATTAATATGCATATGGCGCGACTACTCCATATATAGGCCGCACGGCCGGCGCAAGCCTTATGCCTCATGAGTCCCGGTTTCCACAGGTTGTGATGTGTCAATAATTATTTTAGCACTGAGCTAGGAATCTTTGCCACGTCTCCCCATGGAAGGATTATGCAGCATTTTTATTTTCTCAATAGATATCTGTCTCATTTCAACTCGTGCATCTTCTGTATTATGTCTGACATACTACATGAATTCCTGAATTTTACACATTGTGTTTTAATTAAATTATTTATATCTTGACCTTCTGTAAAATAACAAACTAAATAAATACAAATAATGTAAATTAAAACAACTTTGGCAATGAACAGTTAAAATTTCAAAGTCATGTATTACGCCCAAAATAATAAGTGTGGCAACTGAGATGTGACAGTGCTTGAAAGGTGAGGTTGTTACCTCCTAAATGTAACAGCAGAAAATCAGGATTCTTTCTCTGCTCCTATGATAGCACTGCACATATGCCATCCACATGCACATGTCATTAGCCAAAGCACCAAAGTAGTATTTCATTCACTGATATCTACAACTGTCTGGCTTGAGCTGCCTACTTAACTATCTAGCGGTGACATGAGTGATGTCAGGCACAGACCATGGCAGGCATCTTTTCCAACTTTGGAACATTTAGACTATTTATTTAAAGTATTCTTAGTTAAAAGAAAATAAATATATTATTTCAATTTCTTGACCCTTTGCCATTTTTCATGGTTAGGAAAATAGATCAATAACAATGACACTATCGTTCTGAGTTTATTTATTTTATTTTATTTTATTTTATTTTATTTTATTTTACATTTGTTGACCGGGCTAGTCTAATTGGATACATGTCCATTTTCAGTAGTGGCCTGGGGAGAAAAGCTCCAGGAAAACATACAAAATTAATAGAGGATATAACAGAAACAATATAAACAGTAGTAATTGTTACATAAAAACATTATACCAAAAAATTGATTAAATTTTTTTTTTTTTTAACAGAAGATGAACTACTCTTAGTAAATGTAGCATAATGAAAATCTTTTAAGGATAGTATACTAAAGAAGGTATAATATACTTGTAAACATTGAATTTATATGCAAAACTTAGTATAAAGAAGCATAATAGAAAGGTTGTAGTAGATGTAGGTTGAAAGTTAGAGTCAAGAAAAAAATGTTAGAAAGCAAATAGGAGAGCAGTTATGTACATAAGAGGGGTAAAAGGGTGAAAGTGGACCCAAGGAAGTAGGAAGATACAAGTGAAGGAGGTAAGCAATTTAGTTAGTCAGGGTTTGTGCAGGGGCACAACCAGTGTGATTTTAGGTGAATTTTGAGTCTTTGTTTAAAGAGAGACAGAGATGGTAGTAGAGTTAGATCTGTCTGTAGAAAGTTCCAGTGTTTGCCAACAGTGTTTGAGAAAATGCTATCACCTGACAAGTTATTAGACTTCGTAGTACAAACAAGTAATCTACTTGAAGAACGTAATGAAGTTAGATTAGTATAAGGGGTGATAAGGTTAGCAAGAATAGGAGTATTTTTAGGTTGATAAAAGATTTTGTGAGCAATGATGAGTTGGGAAAATGTTAGCATGCTAGGTAATTCAAGCCAGTTGAGCTGCTTAAGGTTAAGACAATGGTGTGTCATGTATGGATTGCTGGTAGCAAACCTGGAAATATTGTTATAGGCATGAGAAATTTTGAGGAGGTTAGTTCTTTTTAGATTAGTATAAATTGGTGAAGCATAGAGAAGTGTAGAGATTAAGTGAGAGTGGGCAATGGTGGTTCTGGCCAGAGGAGTAAGGAAAGGTTTGATTCTGTATAAGGAACCAATTTTTCTGTTCACTGCTTGTATGGTGTTGTTAATATGCATATCATAGGTGAGGTTGTTGTCGATTGTGACTCCTAAAAGTTTGGTAGATTGTTCAGGAGTTATCAGGGTGCCTTTGCTAGATACAATAGAGAGATCTTGTACTTTAAATATGAGAGCTGTTAAGTTAAAAGATTCGGAAACTTCAGTCCCCTGTCCTGTCACTGAAATCCCTGGGTGAGACTGAAATTGGTCAGAACTGATCAATGCTTTATTGCAATCATTTCTGAATGGACAAAGAAATGCTGGAAAGTGAAGGGGAAAATGAAGCTTCTTCCAACAATAACCATAATAAAATCTGGACTTCATCGCAATAAAAATGTAAAACAATCTAACACATTGGTTTACCAATAAAACAGTCATGAAAACATTTGTGTGATTAAACCAAACATGTGATCTTGGTGTACTGCTTGAGTTGATTGTCATGTGATCATCATAAAATATTCTTACTGTAAATAAAACTATATATCAGATTTAAATTTCATGATAAATACTCTATTATACATATATGGTCTTCAAAAATATAAATATAAATGTAAATATTCTTCCATTTATTTATTTAGTTGAATTTGTTTACTGCGGTAGAGCAGTAGTCATCTCTGAACAATTTCAGTCTCAGCCCAGGGATTTCAGTGACAGCACAGGAGACCGAAGTTTCATAAGTTTATAACTTAACTCTTATATTTAAAGTACATCTCAAGGCTATAGTGTAATTTAATCATAGGGGAAATGTAGAATTTAGTTTAATTTGTCACACCACCTCACATTAAGTTAAAGTATTACAATGCATATTATTTTTATTCCAGTGGAATACACAGGGGTATTCTGGATGAAGAATGCTCATCGCCACCTGTTGAAGACGCAGTGCAACTATGTGTCAACATGAAATAATTCACATCAAACTCTGCATTTAAGCAAATGAAAAGCAATTACACTCACACACTGCAAAGACACACACACACACACACACACACACACACACACACACACACACACATACACACACACACACATACACACACACACGCAAACACACACACGCACACACACACGCGCACACACACACACACACACACACACACACACACACACACACACACACACACACACACACACACACAATTTGAAGGATCACAAGAATACCACATCTCTCAGGAAAGACTCCAGCAAAGGCTTACATGGATACACTAAGGGCATGTAAAACCCTTAAAGTAAGCTCCAGAAGCAGCAAGTGAACCAGCGAACTAAACACTTTAAGTTACAAGAAATAACCATGGTACCATTAGGCTGTTCAATAAAATAAGTCACTTTTTACCACATATAAAGGAATTAAAAGCAATAGGCATTCAAATTCAGTTCCACTTTTTTGCTGAGGGTTCCGAGAGATTAATAAATAATATGACTAAGGGAGACATTCATCTAAGTAACAGAAGTGTTCTGCCAGGGGAGGGAGACTATCATGTAAACAATCACAGAAATCAAACCTGTGTCAGCAGGTTTCCAGCCAGCAAATGGAGTAAACCTGTACTTTGCACAGCCCCCTCAAAAGCTGCTGGACCCCCTTCAATGTTGTGTCAAAGCCAAGCTGTTCAGTTCTCCTCTAAAACTCATTTAGTCTCCCCCTTTTGGAAGGATAAGAATTAGATGGCTCTCTAGTTTGTACTCTGCAGTCTCCATGGCAAGGAGAAGGTGGATAGACTTGCATGATATGTTCATCATTCAGAAACTAAAATGATACAGGAATCTATTTGTCAATCCAGCTGCCAACGTGATTCAGCTAAGCTGTGATTTTTTTTAGCTGTTATTTTTTTTTAATGCTTAAGAAAGATCAGAATGCATGCATGATTCTTCGGATAGAAAACAGTGTGCAGGGATTTCTGTATTACTCTTTTTTGATTATTTCAGGCAGCTTTTCATGAATCTTAGCAGTTGCATGTGCATGCTATTTTTAAGTTTTTCACTTGGTTAAAGAACTGCTTATATGAATGTCTATGACCACAGGATTTCTTGACGGTTAGATTTACTGTTTTGATAATTCAGTACATATACAAGTTAAACAACATATAGTTCCCTTTAAAAGTCATATTAAAGCAGATGTAATGTCAAATGATTCTTTCTGCCCTAAGTTTTATAATGCCTCTGTTACTGAGGCACACTGTGTGCAATTCCCTTTTAGAAGGAACATGATCTCTAGATGATGCATGCACATGTCATAATACATATTTTTTACAATTGTTTATTTTGTATTTGTTCACTGGGTGAGTGGACTGGTTCACTGATCACCCCCCTGCACCATCTTAGTAATAGGTGCTAACCCTAATTCTACATACTGATGTACATCAGACATGACCTAAGCCAAACAGAAAGAGCCACTGCTTTGAAAACTGCTCTTTGGATATACACTGATGTGGATGTCACATTTAATGTGCATATATTTTATAGCACAGATATACATTGCATAGAATAAAAAAGTTACCTTGCATTCATTTTTTTATAAGTATGTACAGAAGACATTGCATGGAGTTAGATGAAATAAATGGGGCTGCATGACTTAGCAATAAGTCATTAAAATGCATTTGATATCTCTGATGCAAATCTACATCAAGAGATTGCATTTGCATTTGCAGGCTTATAGTGTGTATATTAAGGCATGCATACATCCTATCATAAATACTTCTGAAATATGTTGAATGTGTGCAAGGCCATTAGTAGCTGCTATACTAACAGAAGAGATCTATTCTACTGATAATAGGGGAAGGGGGCCAAGATAACACAGCAAGTATACAATGCTGGTCATAGATAAGAGACAGACTATCATAACACAAACTGCTGTGAAAACCAGTTTTTACAAAATAAAGAAAAAAAATGCACTAACTCCAACTATTTTTACTGTGTTCAGTACTTAATAAATTTAAGCAGTCGTGTTAAGCATTACAAGACTATGGGTGGACAAGGTAAAGCAATATGCTTTAATTGGACATGTGTTTGATTTAGCTCTCTATAAAAAGTGTGAGACCTGTATGAGTTCTACAGCTGTGAAAACATAAATTGTGAATGTTAAGGAATAACAGCTGATCTTAAAAGTTATCATAATGCCATTAAAGTAATTTTGCAAGGGACAAACCTCACTCACACCCTCAAACATGAGGTGGCAGGAGGCTGTGCCCTGCATGCACCTGTTACTTAGTAGTACTAACTCCAAGGCCACGTTTCAGATGGAACCCAGCTAATTCAGTTATGCCTTTTCATACGTCACCTCAGCTAACAGGTACATCATCACCCATTAAAATATGCATAATATACAATTACACTGAAATCATTCCAAGAGTAAAGGCTTGCATTAGTAATACAGAAACAAAATAAAAGCTGCTACGCATCTCACAAAGGTGTAATTCACAGGTAGATGTAGCCATGATACTTGGATTTATATTGTCCTGGCCAGAGGTACTTTGCTATTTCCCCTGCACTACCCTCCAATATTCATCATGTATTCCTGGTCTTGTACTGGGCTATTGGTGGATCATCATTATTATCAGTGTAAGATCAATGGAGGCCCTGCTGCTAGAAGTTGGTTATTAGGTTATCAGTATAAAGTTATAGTGATGTACAGACTGTAGAGCTGTTATCAATGTATTGTTAACAGTGGTGTACAGATTGTAGAGTTGTTATCAACATATTGTAACAGTGGTATACAGATTATAGAGTTTTTATCAATGTATTGTAACAGTGGTGTACAGTTTGTAGTTCTATTTACTGTGCTGTTAGGTTTTATATATACATTTTTTGCATTTGTCATTTTTTTCTAAATCATTTTTATTAATTTTTTAACAAACCAGACTCTGCAAAATGGAAATGACACCACTGCAACACACACACACACACACACACACACACACACACACATATATATATATATATATATATATATATATATATATATATATATATTCACTTCAGAAGCTCGAAATACTGAAATATCGAATTTCAGTATTTCGAGCCCAAAAAGTCGAATCCACAAAACTACAAAAATTCAAAACCGTGAAATTCAAAATCTCGCACACTGGAGATTTTGAATTTCACTGTACTACTGCACACACACACACACACACACACACACACACACACACACACACACACACACACACACACACATACACACACACCATTCTCCCCACACACACACATAACCTCTCTACTACATGAAAACAGGAGGACAAGCCCCCCCCTGCACCCCCCCATGTGGGGGGCTGTGCCCCCCACACCTGTCCTACTTATATAATCTCACTCCAAGGTCGCACTGCATACAAACACACACAAAACACCACCACACAAGCTACATTATCTTCGCACACACACATCACAGCAACAAAACACACTGACACACACCACAGCCCCTACCCAAAACCCTTAACACACACACACACACACACACACACACACACACACACACATACACACATATACACACACACAAACACACACACACTTACCCGAATACATCACCACAGTGAAAGTTCAGAAGCGTGAAATTCAAAACCTCTGGTATTAGAGGTTTTGAATTTTGTGCTTCTGAACTTTCGCTGTTCTCTGGATTTGACTTTATAGCCTCAAAATACTGAAATGTCAGTATTTTGCGCTTCTGAAGCAAATATATATATATGTATATGGATTCATATCACTTCACTGAAAGACCATTTCGCTGACACCCATTTCACTGATACTAAATCACCTAAAGTTCATTTCACCTAAAACTCATTTCACTGACAAGTAGTACTCTAAGGCAAGTCAAAGGTATAGGTCCTTTTTTCCCACTGTAGTGTGATCTTGGTGTTTGCATATATAGTTAGGGGGGTATGGGGGGCACAACCCCCCCACATTGGGGGTGGGGGCATAGCCCCCCACCTAGTTGGGTTTTACCAAATAATGTAAAACAAAACCAGACAACATAAAACCAAATTAATATAATATTAATATATATATATATATATATATATATATATTATAATGTCGAAATAGTGAAATCTTGAATTTCAGTATTTTGAGACCATAAAGTAGAATTTTCAAAATAGTGAAAGTCCATAATCGCGAATTCGAATATCTCAAATTCGTGGTTATGGCTTTACGCTATGTTATGTGTGGTGTTTTGTGTGGATGGTGTCCAGTGTCATGTGTGGATTTAGGTGGCATTTAAGGTGAATGTTTTGTAAGGGTTTTGGGTGGGAGTTTGAGTGTATTTGTAAGTTGTACGTGTGGGTTGGGGTAGGCAGGTGAAAGTATGAGTAAGTGTTGGATGTGTTGGTGTTTGTATGTGTGTGTGTGTGTGTTTGTGTGTGCGTGTGTGTGTGTGTGTTTGATTGATCTCAGAGTTAGTATATATAAGTAAGGGGGTGAGGGCACAGCCCCCCACATGGGGGGTGCAGAGGTGCTTTCCCCCCTGCTTATTTGTAGTGTAGGTTTTGTAGATGTGTGGTGTTATGTTTTTGTGTGTTATTTTGTTTTGTAGTGTGGGTATTGTGGTGTATGTGTGGTGTGGTGTATGCTGTGTGTTCGGGATTTTAGGTTTTGTGTTGTCGGTGTTTTGTGGATTTGACTTTATGGTTTTGAAATACTGAAATTTGAAATTTCAGTATTTCAAGAGTATAAGGGGGAACTATATATATATATATATATATATATATATATATATATATATCTATCTATATATATATATATATTTATATATATATATATATATATATATATATATATATATCTATATATCTATATATATATATATATATATATATATATATATATATACACACACACACACACACACACACACACACACACACACACACACACACACACACACACATTTAATTACCAGGTAACTCCAATTGGGTTGGATCCCATTTTCAACTGTGACTATGCCTCTCAACCTCTTAATGTTAGAAATCTGGACAAAGCCTGACAAAATGGGAGGCCAAAGGCTCACAAATTGGGACAGATTTTAAATATTGCTCTTATAAACATAGTAAGTAGCTAGAATAACAGGGGTTGTGTTAACATCCTTTTTCTGCAGGAATTGAAGTCTGCAACTCAAACATATGTCATTATTTAGTGACTTCAATCCTCAGATTATCCCAGTGATTTGCCAGAAAACCAGACATTTTATGAGGAACAGACCAAAAATGTGAGGGATAAATCAGCACATTCTGTGAAAATCTGTACAGTTGAGAGGCATGGCGGAGGCTAAAGGAGAAAAATTCCAAAGTATTACAAAACATTTTAATAATAATAATTTTACAGTCTTTAAAAATAATACAAAAAACAAACACAGTTCAAATAACTATACCAAATTAGACATAATATGAAAATATTGGTTAAGAATAGATACAAGCTATATGACAATAATTCAATAGTTAGAGAATTTTATTCAGTTTATATAGAAATTAAAGTTAAGTTAATATAAAAGTGGCGTACGGCAACTGTGGTCCCACTCCACAAAGGCGGTGCCTCTACGGACCCTGGTAATTACCGGCCCATAAGCTTAACAAGTCTAGTCTGCAAAGCTATGGAGAGGATCATAATGGAGCTCATAAACAAAGATATAGGGGACTTGCAGACATTGGACCCGACCCAGTTTGGCTTCGTCAAGGGCAGATCATGCCTTTTGAACTTGGTCGACTTCTTCGAAACAGTCACCAAGGCCATTGATGAGGGAAAGGCAGTCCATACAGCCTACCTTGACCTTGCAAAGGCTTTCGACACAATACCCCACTCGGGTATTGTAGAAAAACTTACCAGCTTAAATGTAAACCCATATGTCACAAGATGGGTTGCAAACTGGCTTAAGGACAGAACCCACACGGTTAGAGTTGCTGGCGCTATGTCAGACTCCAAGCCGGTCACAAGTGGTGTCCCACAGGGCTCGGTCCTTGGCCCGCTATTGTTCAGCATCTACTTCTCAGAAGTACAGGCCAACATGGGAGGACTTTGGCTGACAAAGTTTGCAGACGACTGCAAACTGGGCGCCATAGTGGAAAGTGCATCGGACACGGATATCCTTCAGAAGGGACTCACGGAAACAGATAGCTGGTGCCAGAGCCATGGCCTGAAGTTAAATGCCAAAAAATGTATAGTCATACCCTTCGGGAAAAACAAGGTAACCCCAAGCTACCATATAGATGGCAATCCACTAAGCACAGAAGAGGTTATCAGGGACCTGGGGACCCAGGTTGACAGTGGCCTTTCTTTTGATACTCACGTTGCTAAAGTGGTTAGAAAGACCACCTGATCATGAAGGGATTCACATCCAGATCTAGTGAGGTCATTGTTCCCCTGTACTCTTCACTTATCAGACCAATGATCGAGTACAATGCCCCATTCGGGATGTATCTCACCCGACATCTGCAGCAATTGGAGAGACCCCAAAAGTTCCTCACCAAAAGGATAAAGGGACTCCAAAATCTGTCATATGCTGCCAGATTGAAGAAACTCCAGCTCTATTCAGTCGCATACTGTCTGCTCAGAGGTGACATGTGCCTGATATACAAGGCCATGTCCAACCCGGAATTAATGGACATGCTCCAACTCAAAAAATCCAAATGCACCAAAACCACTAGATCAAGCGACTTAAACCTTAGCACGGATATAAATAGGACGTGCTGGAGGGATAGATTTATCACTCAGAGACTCCCTATGCTGTGGAATAAAATCCCAGTCCATGAGAGGCAGAGCACCTCGCTGGCTCTGTTCAAGAGAAATCTTGACCTGTGGATGGGAGATCATAGGTTTACCCCGGGAATCATCTCTGTGTCACTGCTGGACAGAGGCACAACAAACTAACGGGTACAGTATTTTTTCATATAAGGGGTGGCGTAAGCCACAAAACGTTAGGCTAGGCTTATAAATGCCTTAGGGCAGATAGCCTAGTATAAACCTATGAACCTATGAACCTATAATACAAACAGGAATTGCAATACAAAGTGAGAGAAAAACAGGCTTATGGTATATACAGAGAAAAAGACAGGGGAGAGAAATTGATTAAAAGAAGTGAGTGGAGAAGGGAGTGTAAAGAGATGTAAAGTATGAATATGTATTTGTCCACATTTAGGGATATAGTTAACACTGATACTGATCAAGAACACAGACAGCTTTTGCCTAGGAAGTCTTTCAGAATGCTTTTGAAGGATGCAAGGGGGGGTATTGACTTGATGGACAGAGGTAAGGAGTTCCAGGCCTTAGCAACATGGTATGAATACAGACAATGACCAACAGCTCTGATAAGTTTGTGGACAGAACGAAAGTTTTGATCATTGGATCATAATGACCGACTAGGAACATAGTTGTGTAGAATGTTATTTAGTGCTGGACAAACATATCGATTCTGGATAATTTTATAGGCAAGAGGTTAGCACAAACCAGTTTGGACTTTTTAGTGCTATACAGTGGTGGGTTCTGAAAGGGGCATTTGCTGCAAATTTAGCAACTTGTTTAAGTTTTGACTTTTGTAATGCCTGAAGGATAGTAAGGCTGGAAGCACCATAAATAGTGAGGGGAGGAGATGATTAGTGGCAAGCATAGCTTTAGTTGCATTGGTGAGAGTTTCTGGCTCTATAAAGCAGCCCTAGTTTTTGATGAGTTTTTCTTACACAATTTTGTATATCAGGTCACATTTAAGATTATTATTCACTATTATTTCTAATAATTTGGTATGATAATTGACTTCAGTTGTTGTATTATCAAGAAAGAGAATACTTTAAATGTTGGGGTTTTTTTCACGGGAAAGGGATTTGCAGAAAAAAGTAGCAGTTTTTTTTTTTGTTTTTTAGGGTTGAGCATGAGTTGTGAGTTACAAAGCCATGCCTCAGTTGATGTTAAAGCTTCCAGAGTAATTTTTTGTAGATGTGCCACATTGTCATATGTGTAAATGAGTGTGGAGTCATCTGCATATTGTATTAGGGAGCCCTGTTTTGTGGATGTGGGAAGGGTGTTGGTAAGAATGTTAAAGAGGAGAGGACCAGGGGCAGACCATTGTGGTACAAGACTGGTGACTGGGAGGAATGGAGAGACAGTCGAGTGCCATTTTACTCATAGATACCTATTGGGCAGGTAGCTTTTGAACCACGGAAAAGTGGGCAGAGAGAGACCTAATGGGAACAGTTGAAGCAGATGTTTACTGTGACAAACTGTGCCAAAGACTTTAGACAAGTCTAGAAATAAGGAACAGACTAGTTTTCTGTTATCTCGAGCTCTATTGACAGTATCAACATAGGTTAGAAGTTCAGTGTTAGTACTATGGGAAGGATGGAAACCATGGTGTGTGGGGGATAGAATTTCTTCTTGCAGGAGATTAGTTGACTAATTGCTTTTGAATACATTTTTCAAGTATTTTGGAAAGGTGGGATAAGATTGCTGTAGGTCAAAAGTTAGCAATGTCTGTTGAATTTCCTCCTTTGTACAGAGGGATAATGTGTGACTTTTTCCAGATAGAGGGAATGTAGGATTCCTGGATTGACCTATTTATAAGGATTGAGATTGGGTATGGAATGCTACTGCTATTTTAAGGTATTCACTTGGAAGGTCATCAGCTGAAGTAGAGCATGTTTTGAGTTTGTTTAAGAGAAGTTTAATATAGGATGTGGGCACAGATTTGAAGGTGAAAGTGGATGTGGTGATACATGTCTGCTGGGCAGGGTTAGGATTAGATGTCGGGGAATCCTTGGTAAGGGATGATATACTATCTATGAAATAAGAGTTGAACTGTATTGCGGTTTTGAGTGATGAGTTATTGAAAGAGGGGTTACGGTTAAATTTATGGCTGGGATGCAAGATTCCTTTAATGGCTGTCCACAGTTTTTTAAGGTTGTGTTTACTATGATTCTGAAAGTTATTATAGTATAATTATTTGTCTTCATTAATTTGCTTTTTAGTGCAGTTGTAAAGCATTCTGACATTTTCAGGATATTGTGGTGCTTTATATTTTTGTTATTTTTCAATGCTTTTTCTCTATCCTGTATTAGTATTCTACTCTTTTTGGATAGCCTAATTGCATTATTTGTTTTTATTTTCATCTTTCTAGGAGGTGCAAGGATATTTAGGACATTCAGTAACATTGTTTTGCATTCATTTACAGCATCATCTAAGGGAAAGGTTTTTAGGAAGTTCCACTTAATAGATGACAGGTTTTTAATGAACATTTCTGGGTTAAACTTGGAAAGGTTGCATATTGTTTTATAAACATGCTGTTTAAGTGGATGTGTGAGATAACTGGTTGTAGAGACTGGGCAATGGTCACTGAGACAGTCTGACATTGTATCTGAGGTAGTGTATTTGCTAGGTTCTGATACTAGGATCCAGTCAAAAAGGGAATTTGATGATTTACTATAATGTTTGGGGATATTAATTAGTCAGGTGAAACTAAATAAGTTCACACTAGATGTAGGGGAGTTAGAATTTATGTCCAACCAATTAACATTCACATCACCTAGTAGTATTATTTCTTATAAATTGTTATGGACATCTAATGTAGGATATCTTCCAGTATAGCTGTATTGTTGCCAGGCCAGATATATAGAACAGTAATACATATTTGTTTATAATTATTTAATTTCAGGAAAGTTATAAGAAGTTCTGCTGAATTGAATTTTGGATTTTTTTTTGTAAGGGGAAATGTTGTAGTTGTTGGGAAATATTAAAGCAATACCACCACATTTCCTCTTTATATGATCATTATGGATGATATTATAGCCAGGAGGTATACTTTTGGAGTAATTTTTGCTGGGTTTAAGCCAAATTTCAGTTACAGTGAGAATATCAGGCTTATGTTGGGTAATACAGGCATGTAGTTCAGCAGTATTATTTCTTTTGCTTCTAACTTTTATGGAAGCAAAAGTTAGATTATTGGGGTTGGGGGGGTTGACTGTTGCAGGGCTAGAGTAGTGTGTAGAAGAGAATTGTGTTGATGGTCATTGTGATAGGTGGGGCCAGGATTAGGGTGAATGTCTCCTGCTATCGGATTTTAGTATATTGAAGAATTGGAAAAACAGCGAAATCCAACACTAGAATACCCAACCAAACAAATATTTTGCTGTAAAATGTATCACAGCTGAAGGATACAAAACCCACGGGCTGGCAATATAACTCTTTAATGTGTAAAAAACAAAATAAAAACAAACCAAACTGGTTAAGTGCTTTCATCTACTAAGCTTAGACCTCATCAGAACACCATTAAAGTGATTACACCAGTTTAAATATTAATCAACCACCAACTGGAACAGACTATCAATTAAACAGCAAATGCTTAATATTCATGAGTTAATGAATATTCATACATCTGTAGTACTTGCAAACTGTCATAAATATTATCGTGTTTAACAGACTTTAATACAACAAATATATGTGATAAAAATGTAGAGTTTTAACTCTATTTACACCATGTCATGTCTAAAAAAATTTTTAATAAATTTTTTTTTATAAAAACTTAATTAACATAAAACATATATTTGTTGTATTAAAGTCTGATAGTCCAGTCCCATTGGTGGGTCCAGTCTCATTTTGTATTCTTGAGCCGTGATATATTTTACAGCAAAATATTTGGTTTGGTATTCTATACTGGAGAATTATCAATACTTGTTTTTTTGGAGAGCATTTTCCCACCTAATTTTATTTTGGTTTGAATAGAAATAGAGTTAATCAGTCTATATTTGGAGTAAAGGTGAGAAGCATCATTAAATAGGTTTGGTGGGATTTGTAAAGAGTGTAGGGATGAAGTATGAATAGGTGGTTGGGACAGAGTTGGAGATATGTTGAGAGCTATGATGAAAGATGGCCCAGTAGCAGAAGAAGAATAGAGGATAAGCTGAGTAGTAGCAGAATTAAGTAAAGGGATCTGTATGTTTTAGCTGGCAGGTAGTAGAAAAGTAGGGATCAAGAAGGAAAAAGAAGTTGCAGGGTAGAAGGATATTTGATGGTGGTGGATTCTGAAAGCTGATAGATATTAGGTCAGAAAGAAGTATTCTGTATGAAGGAAGTGTGTTAGGTTGTCCTATTATCTTTCAGACCCCAGGCTATTGTACAAAGACAAAATTCTCAGTGATAATGTTTGTGAGTTGGCCCTTCTGGCAGAGCTTCAACTGTACTTGGGGCTGGATGTACTAATTCCAGGCTTTGGTCAGTATCTAGGCTGGATGTACCAACCCCAGGCTCTGCACTGTGAGGAATTGGTGACTATATGTGACACATTTAACAAAATAATATAGTACAAATAATATACATGTACAGCTACCCTCTTCAAATTACTGTTAGTAACTTGTCTCCAAAGTGAGGCAACTGCAGAATTCCAATTTTGCCTAATTAGCCAGTCTGTGACAATCCAGAACTTCAGATATACTTTAGGTTTGCCTTGCCACTTCACCCTTTTTAACATGGGCCATAAACCTATCATCCCTTATAGGCCTCTTATTTTGTTGTCTTAGAGTTTTTACCTCTTCTTGCTACCCTCCAATATCCATCCTCTTCCCAAATCCTCAGTCATTACACTTCTCAAGTCACATATGTACAGCACTGAATTATATAATATCTTCAACATATTATACATTTGACCTACATAGAACCTTTTCCCTAATTCTTCTTCTTCTTCTTCCCACTCCCTATCTCCTAGCACCAGTGCAACTTACCTGGTGGTGATGGCACTCCTCCATTTATCCTAAGATACGTTACCTAACTTACTGGTCAACTGTCCCTTTACTTCAACATTACTGTCATTTTCCTGTCTTCATCTACTGTTATATTCCTTCCAATTTCCCACTTCCTACCTTTATTTCATAGCTTCTGTTCCAAGTTTCTTTTAGGTCCTCTTACAACTTCCTGACCTAACACATTGTTCACACCTGCCATTGTCACCATTTTAGCTCCCCACCTTTACGTCTCTTAACTATCCTCATTTTCAGCCATGTTGCAGCTTACAATATTTCCATTCTCTCTATTCTACTCCATTTTTGGTCTCCTTCCTCTAACCCAAACAAGCAAAACAAAACAACCTCATTTCTTCAACAGCTTTAGCATAAGTCCCCTTCAGTTAATCAACTGCCTCTGTCTGTTGTCCCATGATCTCAGAAAACCAACACGTGTATATTATCTGCACCTTGCTGCCCACATCTCCAGCAGGTTGCTTCTTCCAACTGACCTTCCACTTTTTTTTAAGTGGCTAACCTGCCTGATCACTGCTCTACCAGATTGCAATGAGCTCATTTGTTTCACCAATGAGAAGACAGAACTAGGCTATTCATTCCCAGAACAGGGCAACAGCCCGTTCATCTAATAGGTGCTTAGTAGATGCCTAGCCACATATTCCTTGAACTTTTTAGCTCTTATATTTTATATAAGAATAACCCACAGCTGATCCTTCTCATAGGTAAGAGGCTGGTACATGGGAGAAAGCTAGCAGACTCATTGTGCGGCCTATGCTTAGTCACCTCCCCAAAGGTGACTGCATCCTCTGCCATCACTGTCTCTCAGTAGAATTATACATGCTATCACAAGTCAATCTCCTGGCTAAGTAGAGCACCACTTCCACCCTTGGCTTGCTGTACTCCATAAAATGGGTGAGGGCCCACCTTCTGTAAGCTGTCACCAGTGAGCTGAACTGATCCTGTCTCTCTGGGATGGGGGAGCTAATAGTGGCCACTGACCCCCATCCTTCTCTGCCTGGCTTCTCCATCTCCTGTACTGGTTAATTAACTTGGGTCATCTGGGCAGTAGTCAAAGAGAACCTTATATTTCTGTTATTTTACATGTTATCCTTCTATACCTCATGGCCGGGCTTTTCAGTCTTTCTGTTTTACCTTCCTAGAGGCCTATGTAACAATTAATTGTTGATGGTTGACCAGGTCACCACCACAGACTTCATCCCAAATCATTTTCCTATTCAATACTTAACTTGCTTTTACCCATTTGCTCTTAACATCCTATTTTTTTTTTCTTACCATTTTCAGTCTCAGTTAATTTGGCATATCCATGAACTTACCTCCATACCTGTCCCTTCTTTTCTATCTGTTTTAGGCAACCTCCAGAATCAATATTTACACAAAGCAGTCCTCCTCTCTTAGGCCATATTCGCTTATGCAGCTGTAAAATCAGTTTTATTCTTCCACTTTTCCTTTCCTCACTTTCTTAACACATTCCAACCCCCTCCATTTCTACTCCTGCACACTCTCTCTCAATATTACTTAAATATATTCACATTCACCTATTTCAAAATGCAAAAGGTCTTAGTACTAGTTAACTTGACCTTGCCAACTGTTATTTTATCCATGACAATACCTATACTCATTCCTTTGATTAGTTCCAGCTTCTCTTTGAGCTATCCTCATCTGAAATTCTGCCCATCTCAATTTATTATCCTCTAACCTCCTAAACTTCTGTCTGGCAATTAGTGCATAGGATTGTGGCTCTGTGCTATTGAACTGCTTCCTGTAGTCCAGGGTTTGATTTCTTTAGCTTGTTTTGCCTGTTGTGTGCACTGAGTAAGCCACTTAACCAGTCAGTGCTCCTGAGGCCAGGTCTGAGTCCAAAAAATGTCTATGTAAATCAATATTCTACTCTTGTTAACATACACAAATAAAACAGATCCCTCCGCAACCCTTTTTTTCTATTTTTACACATGGAGTCAGGGTGCCACTGTAACAATGATAATCATATAGAGCCAAGGTTCATGCCACCGGGTGGCTAGCTCTGCCACGTTTGTTCTTCTGTACAACACACTCACATGCACACTCACATCTATGGCCAATTTAGATAGTCCAGTCCACCTACTGCATACCTTTGGAATGTAGGAAACTGGAGCTGCTGGATGAAACCCATACAAACATAGGGAGGGCATGCAGACTCCACACATAGATAAATAAAAAAAAATGTTTGAGTTGCATAACATCAGTAGCATACTTCTTGGCATCTGGCATTCCAAGCCCCTTTTTTTCTCATTTATAGTCTTCCCTTACTTACCTTACTTTTCATACTCCTCCCTTACTTACCTTAATTTTCCTACTCCTCCCTTACTTACCTTACTTTTCATACTCCTCCCTTACTTACCTTACTTTTCATACTCCTCCTTTACTTACCTTACTTTTCATACTCCTCCCTTACTTACCTTACTTTTCATACTCCTCCCTTACTTACCTTACTTTTCCTACTCCTCCCTTACTTACCTTACTTTTCCTATTCCTCCCTTACTTACCTTACTTTTCCTACTCCTCCCTTACTTTTCCTACTCCTCCCTTACTTACCTTACTTTTCCTACTCCTCCTTTGCTTACTTTACTTAACTTGCTATTGCCTTATTTTACCTACCCTACCCTCTTCGCCTACTAAACAACTTGTTACAAAACTCTTCTGTACATCTACAAATTTATCTTGCAGACAAATGTTGAACAAGCTAGAATTCTAACGACTTAACTATCTGTATCTTACCCCCCACAAAAAAATTACCTTGCCTGACCATCTCTCCAAGATGCCAGATGTATTTCTTCTTAGCAGTGCCCATTTTTTTCTCTTTCATTTCCTTCATGGGAACATAAACTTTGACTCATAATAACTTATTTTCCCAAGACTATATTGGAAAACCTACCACATAATTTGCACCTCTACCACTCCTAACTATCACAGGCCTCTGTGGATGAAATAATTCTAATTCATCTCCAAAATCCCTAAAGAATCATAGGATCCCAGTAGCATCTCATTCACTTCTTTCAATAGGGCCATTCTGTCATTTGCAATCATATGAACTATCCTCTATGTCCTACTAATTCTCTGGAACGCTGCACTAACTTCTTCATAACAAAAACATCCCTGTTGTGTCTCTCTACCTAAGTTCACTTGTACTGATTGTTCATTAATTCTTATGCCTAACCATAGTTCTGTATATAGAGTGCTCATCCCTTTCAGAAATCATATATCTCCAATGACCTGCCTCAACGCATCAAAAGGAAAGTCCAATTAATGGTATAAAATGTCTTCTTTCTTTGCATAAATGGTACCCTACCACCACCCTTCCATCTCAACCCACTCAACAAAACCATGTACAACTGATCTTTTGATGATCCTCCCCTTAACAAACCAAACCATAACCCCTGATACTATCATTAGAAGCTTTTTCTTGAACCTAGCCATAAGCACTTTAATAGCAGCTTTGTATCCACATTAAAAAAGAGAGGCTGGATAGAAAATCTCAAGATCCTTAGAGTAGCCCTCCATTGGGAAACACTGCCACCAAAGCCTTTTTCATGGAAGTCAGCATTTCTCCTTAATCTACTATAAAATTAAATAATTCCACTAAATTATTCCACAACTCTAGTCTCACCATTTTATAAAAGTCTGTTTAGAAGACACTAGGACCCACTGCCTCATTTGATGTCATGTGTCTAATTGTTGCCATAATGTCTTTCAGTCCCACCATCTTATTCAAGTCCCATTTATCTGCTGTATACAAAAATGGCCCTTCCAAATCTACAAAGGTATTATCATGATATCTATATTATTATGTTACCTACTATAAAACTCTTCAAATAATTATACAATATCCTTGCCTGTTACCTCATTAATACCCCCAATCCCTTTAACACAAACTTGCTATCATTGCTCCTTACCTTTCCACATCAATAATTTAACATTTGGGTCACCCCATTCTTTCCATTTCAGATTCAGTTTGAGACTCCTTTGAATTTTGCTCCTTCAAATTTTGCACAGACTCCCTAATGCCAGAATCTCTTTTCCTTTTAATTCTTATCTTCCATGTTACTCTGAAGCCTCTTCAGTTCCCATTCCCCCATATGAATCTTTTCCCTATTTTCTCCATTAATTATGTTCTATTATTTATTCTCATCAAACAACCTTAACACAATCCCACTTCTATCCTCTTGCCTTCCCTTTTCTCCCCTCATTGTTGAATTAAACATTTTACCTTTTGGTCGCCTCACAGTAAGACGCTGTCCGGTTCTATTCGCAGCTAGAGGGTCTTCTGTGTGGAGACATGCTTGAATGGGCATACCTTCGTTGAAGGTTGTGCATCAGGGCTGGCAACTCAGCACATAAAAATCTACTGCCAATCATTAGCGGACCGGAGTTCCACTGTGGCAACCCCTAACTGGGAAAAGCCGAAAGACACAGCAACAACCTTTTATTTTTCAAGCAATATAAGTTATCTACTTAATTCCATTTGCCAGGATTCTGACACCATCTTCTACTATGCCTGCCCCACACCATTATACCATCAACACCACTGCACAATCAGAAATCCTTCTGTGATATCCTGTCTCTCAACTTTCCCTAGTATTAAAATACCTATTAATGGTCTGTTTGGCCTACTTGGCCTTACTTATTCATTTGTTGAAAAGATGAACTGCCTCCTCTTTTGCCACTTTTCTATTGAACCTAATCTTGTATACCAGTCTTACATGTGTATGGAATTCAGCTATACAAATTAACCAACCTATCATTATCATTTTATGGTTCCAACACTACATTAAAATCCCCATACGAACCATATTTCCTTCTGCCATCACCTTTCTCATTACCACAAAGCATTTAAAATGTCCAGCATACCCTCATTGGACCACAAAAAGAACTGACCACTATACCTCTCTCTCCCATGTGCCCCTCACTACTATTTAACAGGTCTATATTATATTATCAAAAGTTGATTTCAGTGAACGCCCACATGAGCGAAAACGCTAGAAATCGAACTTCTTATTGTGGGGGGCTGTGCCCTCACACCCCCCGCTAACTATATATTCCAACTCCGAGATCGCATTACAGTGAGGAAAGGGCAAATATCCCACTCCTCACTGTACCACGACCCCACAAACACCCTTTCGATTTCCAGCATTTTCGCTCATGTGTGCGTTCGCTGAAATCAATTTTCGATAATATAATAGGGAACCTATTTGATGCCTGTCTTCTTGGATCATAATCTTCACACTTCCATCTCAACCTCTCCCTACCTTCGGCTTCTCAGCTTAGCATACTATACTCCCCACTACTTATAACCCCTCTTCTGCATTTCTTTTACTTCTCCCAAAATTGTTTTAGCACTGCTGCAGTGTAGCAGTCACCCTCTCTCACTTGATCAGGTTACTGATTTCACCTGTTTTCTACACTGTAACCCACTTCTACAAATAGGCCTCCTTGCTGGCCCTCCAGATCTTTCCTTCACTTAACAGGTCTTTGGATGCAACTATACTGTCCATTTAGGCTTTTGCCTTGGAAATGAAAAGCTTTGCCATCACAGGCCATACCTACAGATTCTAGCAGTTTTATGTCAGGCTGCTCCCAGGCAACATCAGTTGCTGTAATACCCTAATCTTCTCCCTGATAAACTTATCATCTTCCTTTTTTCCACCTATAATTTAGTAGGCAACCATCACCAAATGAAAAGATCAGTACTCCCCCTCCTGTCAAATAGCATCCCCCCACCATCTAAATTTCCATTGAGCTGCACAGACAACACGAACCTTTAAAACTTCAACGAAATATAATAAAAATAGCAACCAGAGTTCCACACTTGACTGGATGCTAGCTACCAAGCCAGGTAATTTTACTATAGCTGAAATACTTCCAGATACCCTAAATGACCACCTACCAGCATATTAACATTCAACTATTTCTAAATTGGCCAAAAAAACCTAGATATAAAACTACCCACAATCTCTCAAAATTTAACCAACAGACTTTCATTAACTCAATAAAAGTGATAAACTGGTCAGTCTTAAAAACTGTATCTCTAGGTGATGCAATAAATCATTTCAGTGCAATATTTGTAAACATCCTTAACACCTCAGACCTCCTGTGTGGAAAGAAAATTAAATCCAGTCATGCTCCCTGGATTTCTAAGTCATGCAAACATGCAGATCAGGGGCAAAGCATGGTGTGAATGAGAAAAGAATAAAAAATATAAATTTACAGCTTTTCAGGCAAAGGCATAACCAGGTATTTCACAAATCAAACTAAAAAATTACTCTAAAAATTCTGTTCATCCATAAACTCTCTACTCAACCCAGGAACAAAAAAGACCCCACTCTTTGTCCCAAAAACTCCCCTCTTCAAGCAGCTAGCAAGTTCAGTTTTATTGAAAGCATTACCAATTTAAATGCAAAGTCCTCACAAAAACCCGTTCCACCCAAACTCCCTCAACTCTACTGCTAAAATACACCTTTCTCAATACCTACTTTGCTTTTCTGTCTCTCTTTCTCTGTTTCTCTAATTCATTCATACCTGACACATCTCTTGCTAAACCCAATAATTCACCCTGTCACCTTTCAGACTGTGCATTCTAGCATTATAAAAAAATTCTGCTTAAACTCAGCCTGCTCTACCTTCATTGATAACCTCCCACCAGAACACCTAAAACTAGGTGCAGAGTGTATAGCCTATCCAATTATCATACTTATTAACATATGTATTTCTGAGTCTTATATACCTAACATAGTAAAAAAGTCCCATATTGTCCCTCTGCATAAAAGAGGTAGCTCAACTGAAATTTCCAGCTTTCCTTCCAAAGCCATCTTATACCTTTTCAAAACTGTCAGAAAAATGTGTTCATAAACAACTTCCAAAACTTCTGCTACAAAATCAACTTTTAACCAACACTCACATGGCTTTTGACCAGCCCATATCACAACAACAACTGCCTTATTATTCTTTATGCACACAGTAAATAAAGCTAGAGTTTCCAGAAAACTTGTTTGTTTGGTATTCCTTGATTTTTTTCAAAGGCTTTTGACATGGTCTTACCTACTAAACTACATCATCAACTTTCCATCACTGGACTGTTACTTTCCACTATCCAATGGTTCACCAGCTATCTGTTTAATAGACATAAATCAGTAAAATTGCAATGTTCCATGTCCATATACAGACCCATTGCCACAGTCATCTAAGGATCCATCCCCCACTGTTCAATGTTTTCATCAATAATCTACATATTTCCTTCTGTCAAAGCTCCCCAATTCAATACAGAGACAACTCTGCAATCATCCTCTTGTCAGTCTGTCACACCTACAGCAAATAACAAAAGAATTACTTCTCTTGAAACCTAGATGAAAATCTTAAATATGACCTACATGTGATATAAAAAAACACAAGAAATTTGACATTCTTTACAGGAATAAATATTTCTTAAGTGGCTCATATTTCCCCAACACCTCTCCTTTGTAAAACGTATTACTGCCCACATCAACTAAAAACTTGCAGCATACCATGCTCAACAAATACTTCCCTAAAAGATCTTTCTGATCAGAAGATAAACTACTCCTTGCATTAAATAAACATTCTAAATCTTCTAGCCTTTGCCTTCTACTCTTACTCAGTAGCACAAAGTTGTAACGCCTTACCACTGTCCATAAGAAGAAACTCTCACCTTCCAACCTTCAAATACTCTATAAAAGAATTTTCAACCAAATGATGGATCTGCTCATCCTCAAATCCAGGCAGCACTACATTGTGCTATCTACCCACCCATTCCTCCCTCTCTTCTTTCCACTCCCTATTTTTCAACGGATATCACAACTCTCACCTGCATAATACTTATATCCCCTTGATATGTTCTTCACACCTGCAACTTCCTTTTTTACTTGACCTGTTTTCCTCCCCCTCCCTGCCTGTTCTTCTTTGCTTTCTACTTTGCTCTCACTATACCACATGCTGTTTTATTATTCTTCTCTTGTGTATTTATTAGCTGTTTTCTCGTACATTTCTTAATTCACCTTATACATATCAGTTTATCATATCAAGTTATATATATATAAAATTATTCACATTATATTTAACACTATCAAGATTGCTATGATCTGAATGCAATGTACTACCTTTTGTTCTTGTTATCATGTGTTGTGATAGAAATGGAACTTTTCTCCCCAGATCTCCACAGAAAATGGACATACCTGACACAGTCAAATGTTCCTGGTAAACAAATCTCAATAAATAAATAAATAAATAAATAAATAAATAAATAAATAAATAAAGTAGATCAGGAGACCAAAGATCAACTAGTAGCTTGTTGTACTCGTGTAGGTGTAAGCAGGTGAGGCTGGGAGTGAGCGAATGCTGCTTGCTCTCCCATGCTGGGGGGGGGGATGAATCTTGCTCTGATGAGCTTGCTTGGCTGACACCTAGTGGGAGCATTAAACATTGTACCCATGCAGATAGTGCCTGTGAGCATGCTTTGTAATGTGCATGCACATTAGCCAAGCACATGGAGTAATGCTCCCGGCACACATAAGCATGGAACTGTAGCTCATTGAGGCACCATAAAGAAAGGGACTGCTGAAAAGTCTTATGGGGGCATGGTAATTAAGGGTGCTCAGGAAGGTAGTATTAAAATATTCAACTGCGTCATCAAGACTGAGGTACTTTAGAGGATGCCAGTTACATTCTTTGAGGGATGAGATGAATGTGAGTGGGTTAAAGTTTAGTTTTTTTACGTATTTCATAGGTTCATAGGTTCATACTAGGCTATCTGCCCTAGGGCATTTATAAGCCTAGCCAGACTGTGTTTGGCTTTCGCCACCCATTTAAAATTAATTTTGCTATGCCCTTTTTCGAGGTTAGTATACTGTGCCTCTGTCTAACAGTGACACAGAAGTGATACCCGGGGTAAACCTACGATCTCCCATCCACTCATCAAGATTCCTCTTGAAGACAGTCAATGAGGGACTCTGCCTAACCTGGACTGGGATTTTATTCCAGAGTGAAGGGAGCCTCTGGGTTATGAATCTGTCCCTCCAGCATGTCTTATTTATTTCAGTGCTGAGGTTCAAGTCTCTTGAGCGCGTAGCTCGATGGGATTTGGATTTTCTGAGGTGCAGCATGTCCATTAATTCTGGGTTGGACATGGCTTTATACGTCAGGCACAGATCGCCTCTGAGCAGGCGGTATGCCACTGACTAGAGCTGGAGTTTCTTTAACTGGGCAGCATATGGCATCTGTTTGAGCCCTTTGATCCTCTTGGTGAGGTACTTTTGGGGTCTTTCCAGTTGCTGCAGGTGTCTGGTAAGGTACATCCCAAAAGGGGCATTGTACTCAATTATGGGCCTGATCAGGGATGAGTAAAGAGACACGATGACCTCCCCTGATCTAGATATGAATCCCTTCATGATTAGGTAGGCTATGTAAAATGTTCTTCTAACCACTTTGGCCACGTGGTTGTCAAATGAGAGATTGCTAGCAACTTGGGTCCCCAGGTCCCTAATTACTTCTTCTGTACTTAATGGATTACCATCTATGTGGTAATTTGTGGGCACTTTGTTTTTGCCAAAGGGGATGACTATACACTTTTTGGCGTTTAGCTTGAGGCCATGGCTCTGGCACCAGTTGTCTGTTTCTATGAGGCCCTTTTGGAGGATGTTTGTGTCGGCTGGAGAGTCAATTATGGTGCCCAGTTTGCAGTCATCTGCGAACTTGGTCAGCCACAGTCCTTCCGTGTTGGCCTGTACCTCCAAGAAATATAAACCGAACAAGAGAGGTCCCAGGACTGAGCCTTGAGGGATGCCACTTGTAACTGGTTTGGAGTCTGACATGGCTCCAGCAATACTAACCATGTGGGTTCTGTCCTTGAGCCAGTTTGCAACCCATCTAGTGACATAGGGGTTTATATTTAAGCTGGTGAGCTTATCTATAATGCCCGAGTGGGGTATTGTATCGAAGGTTTTGCGAGGTCCAGGTAGGCTGTGTGGACCACCTTCCCCTTGTCAATGGCCTTGGTGACTGTTTCAAAGAAATCGACCAGGTTTAAGAGGCAGGATCTGCCCTTAACAAAGCTGAACTGGGTAGGATCCAGTGTCTGTAGGTCCCCGATATCTTTATTTATGAGGTCCATGATGATCCTTTCCATAGCTTTGCAGACCAAGCTAGTCAGGCTTATGGGGTGATAGTTTCCAGGATCCGTTGAGGCACCACCTTTGTGGAGAGGGACCACTGTTGCTGTACGCCCCTCTTTGGGTACATATCCTGTAGTAAGGCTGAGATTGAACAGTAGTTTTATGTTTGGGTTTAGCTCTTCTTGGAGTTTATGTAGGACGCAGCCCGGGACACCATCTGGTCCCATTGATGCTGTGTTTTCTGCTTTGGAGAGGGCGGTTCTTACCTGAGCATCTGAGATGTCGGGGGGCAGCACTCTGCTGGGATAGATATTTGCCCTTTTGGTGGGGAGGGGCGGGAGTTTGCGCTGAACCTGTCGGCTAGGATGTTGGCAATGTCTGCGGGTTCGGTGTATTTTTTTGTCATTTTGGACTAATTCTGAGCATATCTGGGAATTCCCACCCAGGTTCCTAACATAACTAAAGAAAGCCTTGTGATTATCCTTAGTGTCCTGTGCAATTTTTCTCTCGAAGCTGGCCTTAGACGATTTTATGAGTGCCCGTAGTTTTTTGCTAGTACTGATCAGAGATGCCTTCCCTTTTTGGGATTTTGCTGTATCATGTAGTAGCTTCCTCCTTCTATTGTATAGTTTGTTTATGGCTGGGGTCCACCAGACCGTCTGCCTTTGGAGGATTGTGTCTTGGTTTTATTTGGGATTGCAAGATCCATGCATTCCTGAAGGTGTTCATAGAATGTGTTTATAAAGGATTCTGCAGTCTGGGCCATATTTTCCACAGGCCCGGGGGCTTTGAAGGATTCCACCTCGGTTTTGAGGAGTGTGAAATTTGCTTTAGAGAAGTTTTTCACTGTGGTTTTCTGGGCAGGGGGTGGGGTCGGGATGTGAATATCCAGTGAGATTAGTTTATGGTCTGATCTTACTAGTGAGGGATACACTTCTGGTCTGCTCCGGAGCATAGAGTCCCCATGTTGGTGATGATCAGGTCCAGTATGTTTTCCCCTCTTGTGGGAGTGGTAACAAGTTGTTCCATAGCATTTGAGTTTATAAATTCTAGGAACCTTTGGGCTAGCGTGTTGGAGCTAGAGTAATGCTTCCAGTCTATGTTTGGGTAGTTGAAGTCGCCTAATATAATGGTATTTGGAGAGACCTTCATATTTTCCAGTGTTCTCAGGAAGGCCGAGTGGGGTTCCTGGGTTTGGGAGGGTGGTCTGTAGCAGGCTATAAACTGGAAGGCAGTTTTACCCACTGTTAGTTGCACATGGATAGTCTCTGATGCTTCGTGCTGTGCCACCAACCTGGAGGTGTGGGTATCTTTGATGAATATTGATACTCCCCCTCCTTTTGTGGTTCGGTCCAAGTTTTGGGGCCAAAAAGCATGGTATGAGGTATAACCTGGTAGTGTTGGGGTGCTCTCAGGAGCCTTGAACCAGGTTTCTGTTACTGCACAGATATCGATGTTCTCCATGCTAAGGAGAGTTTCGAGTGCGTGCATCTTGAGGTTTAGACTTCTGGTGTTGAGTAGCATTACTCTTAGTTTCTTATCCCTTGTGACACCTATGGAGGTGGGTTTGTCTTTTGAGCCTTGCCTAAAAAAGGAACTATGGGGGTAGCAAGAGCCTTTGTCAATATCCGAAAGCCCAGAGGTGTCAGGTGCAAGCCGTCCCTAGTGAAGCATCGTGGCTTGTCGAGCATGTCATCCCAGGCTGACAGGCATTGGATCCCCTTTGAATGACACCAATACTTAAGCCAATTGTTGAACTTGATCATCTTGTCTTCATATTGTGGCATCATTCTTGGTGAGGGTAAGATGCTACTCAAGGTCAGGGTCATACCGGCCTGGGCTACATGCCCAGAGAGCTCCTCTATGTCTCTTTTCATGTAGTCCAGGGAGGTACGTCTCAGGTCATTCACACCAGCATGGACAATGACTGAGTCATATTTGTACTTGCCTTGGAGTGACCTGAGTGCTTGTGTTATGTGGCGGATCCTAGCGCCCGACAGGCAGCTCACCATGACCTTCTCCTTGTTCAGCCTGATGAGCAGGACGTCAGTGTGCCTGATGATAGAGTCACCTATTACAAGTGTATCAGGTGTGTTGTTTAGCCTTAAGGGTTGTGACTGTTTGGCACACTGGCTTTGTGAGCTATGTGTTGCACGTGTTTTGTTTTGGGGTAGCGGTTGCTTGGGTGTCTGCTTTGGAGGTCTCTGCTGCTTAGGCAGATTTTTATTTAGAGCCTCCGAGTATGTATTTGTGTGTTTATGTGTTTGGTTTGCTGTCGTGGAAGGTCTATGTGAGACTGGAATTGTAGTGAGTGTGGTTTCCTTCTCCTCCTGACTGGTTACGCTAGTACTGAGTTGAGAGAGCTTAGCCTCCAGTTTGGCTATATGGTTGCATCTCTCACATGTGTTGGAATTTGATGGGAGGAGGAGAGGGTTGTCTGTGTACATGAGGCAGTTGTAACAATGCCTCAAGATTCCCAGATTCACCAGTTGGACTAGAGAGGAGATTGACAACTGACCTTTGGACATGCTAGAATAGTATTGGGAATTCCTTTATAATTGAAAAAAAGGGCCAATGGGGAACAAGGTACTCAAGGGGAGTTTGTGAGGGTGTAGTGCTTTGAATTTTTTAGTGCTGACTTAGTGAGCAAGTGCCAGGTAACTTAAATGCAATGTGTTACAGGTAACTTAAATGCAAAAACGACAAACAGTAACTTTCTTTCAAGTGAAACAAGGAAATAAGTACAGTAAGCAATGCAGATATCACTAGGGATCCACAGAAGTGCTGAAAAGCCGCGTTTTAGGTGAAATTAGTGTTTCAGGGAAATAAGCAAACAAACAACAAGCATACAAACAAAGCTAGATTCAGCAGGCCTGGATCTAGTCTATGCTACAGCAAACAAGGTGTACCAATTTCAGTAAGAAACAGTTCAAATATGCAGGCACTATAAGCCTTTAACCAGAAATTCCCAGCTCAGAAGGGCAGAGTTCAGCCTCTCCTCCCACAAGAGTGCAGACCATGAACCTTCTTAATGTAAAATAACTGGCCTGAAGCCCAAGTGACAGTAGATGACAGGTTTAGATTGGTATAGGTATTTTTAGAGTAGGAATGTTGGGGAGTGATCACTGTGGCTATGTGATAAGCAGCCTGTTATATATGACTGGGGGCTCTTACTGACTAGTATCCAATCCAGGGTAGTGTGCTTGCTGGAGTTTTTATTTATCCTGGTTGGTGACTGGGCTAGTTGGGTGAAGCCATGAAGGTTTACATGATGGGTTGGATGGTTGCCAGAACAAGATTGCCAGTCAATATTGAAATCACCTAAAATTATAGTTTCTTGGGGGAGATGGTGGGTAGACCAGCTGAGTAGGTTTTCTAGTGGAGGGATGTTTTGGCCAAGTGGGAAGTAGCATCCAATTGTGTTGATGGTTTTGTTTTGGTTTATTTTGAGGTTGGTATATATTATTTCTTCATTGCCTATTTGTGGAGCTGATGATTTTAAGATCTGGATGTTTAGATGCTGTTTAAATATTATAGCTACACCGCCTCCTTTCTTGTTTAGTCGGTCTACTCTTAATATGCTGTAACCGGTAGGGAGGATTTGCTCACTGGTAATGTGAGGTTTTAGCCAGGTTTCTCTCGGGATGACTATATCTGGGGAGTACAAGTCTATGGTGGCATGGAGTTCATGGACTTTGTTGGATATACTTCTAATATTTAGGCTTAGTAGAAGGAAGTCACTTGGCTTTCTATTGGTTGTGATATGGGAGAAGTTGCGGTTTATAGTCTGATTATGAAGATTGGGGTTAGAGATGGTAGGGCCAGGGTTGGGGTGGATGTCTCCATTTAGGGCTAGTTTGATATGCATGAGGTTATTAATTTTCTCAGTTTTTGAATGTGTTTGTTTATTATGGAAACTTTATGATTGTGCTCTGTGGGTAATAGGTATGGTGGGAGAGGGTTACTATGTTAAGTTGTAGGGATGCTTTATGTTTGAGTAATATAGTTGGTAGAATATGTGGGGGGTGCATAGGGATGGTTCTTGAGTTGGTGGGAGGGTAGCTGAGTGAGGGTGAGACATGAGTGGTGGTGTGATTAGTAGTACAGTGGTAGTGGTTGAGTGGGGGAATGATGGAGTTTTGGTAGGATGTAAGATATGCAAGGAGAGTGCATGCAGTGAGCATAGGTAAGGTATGCTTGTACATGTTAGCTGAGGAGTGATAGTAGTGGGAAGATGGAGGAGGTAGCGTTGGGTTTATTGCTGTGGTTGGCTATTGGAAAGATGGCAGGGTTTGTGAGTGTAATAAAGGTAGGACCACTTGGGGCGGGAGGAAATAGGGGGCAGGGTGGGAAGCAAAGTGAGTAGAGACCCTGTTAGTTGCTCTTATGAGGGGGCTGGAAATAATCAGGTAACAGAGTAAACTTATAAATGAACACATGATAGTGAATGTGGAGACTCAGGTAGGTACCCTGTATTTCCACAAACTATCAGTTAAATGTGCCCCAGTTCAGGCAGTTTTAATAAGTTCTATGGCAGAACCGAGCATGAGGTGCTCAAAGGGTGGTTGTAGTTTTAAAAATGGTGCCTGCCACAGGTAATATTTATTAACTTTGGGATTGGCTTAAGGTAATAAACAATGAAGGGGGAGGGGGAGAACAAGGGTGTGAGCAAGCAGTTATTTTGTACTGCTGCTAATGAGCCAAAGCAAAGACAAGTTTGTGTTTAAGAAACAATCTAGGTGGGAATGAATGGATTGTAGGAATCATGTCCAAACAGTACATACAGAAAGTTAACCAAAGCAACAGGTAGCTTAGTAAAAACAAAGGACTTTTAATAAAATAATTAGCTTTGTGTTACATAAAGGCACAGATCAATATATGTCACATGGGAGTGCTAGTACCTAGCTGCACAGTGCCCTTCTTTCTGCCTTTAAAGGGACAATCCCAGGGATTTCTTTGTTTTGATTCTGCCTTTGTTTACATTTCAGGTTTGCCTTTCTGAGCATGCTCACATTTGGCTGAAGGTGATAGGGAAAGAGTGCCTGCAGGAAGTTTCAAAGGTGTGAGCCAAATTCCATCTCAAATTGCAGTTGTACTGACAACAGTTTTCCCTGTAAGCCAGTCGTTAATGTAATCTCTGCATTTTACCCATTGAGAAAAGCAGCCTTTCAGGCATTTTATGACCTGACGGCTGCTGCTACTCTACAAAGCACATCAGCAATGCAATGCTTTTAAAACATTAGTAAACATAGTTTTTTGTTTCTTTCATATTTTATTCTGTGGTGACTGTAAATTCTGGCCAACTAAAAAAGAAAAATTTATGATAGGGCTTCTACCTATAGAAAGAATATGAGTGAGGCAAACAGCAGTGTAAACCATATTTCTCTTTCATTTCATGTTTGAGTGTGTGCTGGTTTTTGAATACTAGCCTGGTGCAGTAACTTTCTGACCTGCTAATAATTCCATAAAAGCAAGTGTGTGACAGAAGGTTGGGGCATTAGTAGACACACTCTTCTGTTCCTTTTTCAGCTTCTAGTTTGATATGTGCCGATTTCTGAATACTACTAGACAAATGCACTATTTTTACAAGTGGGCTGCTTGTACATCTGTAGAAGCATGAGTGATGCAAAGTTTAAAAATTAGTATACACTCAGCTTTTCCTTTCAATTCATGTTTATTTTTGCTGATTTCCAGCTACTAGCCAAATGCACTTCGTGCACATCTTAGTGAGTTGCTGCATTGTATTATGTTTTTCAACACTTCTGTTTTAACCTTACATCTGTATGAATCTGTTTAGAGTTCCACTGTTATTGTATATAAACAAATAACTTAAGTGATACTGTACAGCTTTTGCCATCATTCTAACAGTTTGCAGTACCTAACAAGTGTCTGATTCCTGGTTTGACAATGATTAGTCCTAGATGTTTCCATTCCAGCTTACTCACATGATGGCATATCTCTCAACCTCTTAGCACAAAAAAATCTGGACAAAGCCAAAAATAATAAGGAACAAATGCCAAAAATAGAGACATTTTTAAATGCTGCTCTTATACATTAAAAAGTTGCTAGAATAGCAAGATTTCTTAGTGTGCATTTTCTGAAGGATATGAAGTCTAAAACACAAAATGTGTGTCATTATTCAGTAACTTCAATCCTCAGTCATTTGCCAGAAAATTTAAATTTTATGAGGTACAGACCAAAAAATGAGGCAAAAATCTAGCCATTCCGAAAAAATCTAGACAGATGAGAGGTATGTATGGTAGTGATGAGGGAGAAAAGTGACAGAAATTACAGTTGTATAAAATCTTACCATAACAGTTGATGTCCTTTACTTCCGTACTGAATACTGCACCAGAGAAGAGATGTGTTGCTGAGGACAGCCCGTCGCTTGGCCAGTATAAATAAGCTTAAAAGAGATCTTGGTTCTGTTGTACGTCAAATTTATGATCCCTGCACAGAACATAGGGCATAAGAGGGACTTACGGATGCAACTACCTAGAACTGCATGGCTCCAGAACAGAACAGTCGTCATAGGACAAAGGAGTCCATACACATCTAGAATAAAAAACTGCAGAATAAGCAACAGGGGGTTGGAAGGAGGGAGAGAATACTGCAACAATGAAGAATAGGACATCTACTGTTATGGTAAGATTTTACATAACTGTACTATGTCCTTCTATACCACTGTTGCAGTATTCAGTACAGAACACAGAGTAAAAAAGCTCAAGAACAGAATGGGAGGTGGAAGGCTGACAAGAGCCCTCATAAAACCCACATAGAATAGTTTCAACTGGCCATAGAAACCATAACCAACTTTTAATGCTTAGTAACAGTATGCATTGAAGACCAAGTAGCAACTTCAAGGGTGGAGTTGGTGTCCAGCCCCTTGAAGAAGGCACCAACATAGGCAACAGCCCTAGTGGAATGAGCTCTAACAAAAGCAGAAAATATTTGTCATGAAAAGAATAACAAAAATAAATGGCCTTACATATCCTGGTGGAGATGGTTTGTTTGGAAACAAACCCAAAGACCTGAGATGAAAGGAAACAAAAAGCTGATCAGACTTACAAACAGTCCTCATTTTATCCAAATAGCACCTGAGCTGTCCATGCAAATCCAAGGTATGCAGGACCCTCACACTAGCAGACTGAGGAGAAGGGAGAAAGAAAGGTAGTTGTACTGACTGAGTAAAGAACAACTTATTGACTATCTTGGGCATAAAAGGAAGATTGGTACACAGGGACTCCCTGTCCCTGTGAAAAAAAAAACAAAAAAGCAGGAATAGCCATAAGGGCCTGGAGTTTAGAAACCTTCTGAGCAGAAGTAAGAGCCAGCAACAAAACAGTCTTCCAGGTACAATGTTGCAAAGCAGCAGAATCTACAGGCTCAATAAGAGCCTGAGTCAGTTTTTCCTATGCAAAATTAAGGTCCCAAAGAGGAAGAACAGGCTTTCTTGGGGGCCTAATATGCAGGATGCCTTTAAGAAATTGTTTGATCTCAAAATGAGAGGTCACAGGAGGATTCAAGGGTAGACAAGCAGAAATGGCTGACAAATGGGCTTTCATAGAAGAATAGGCCAACCATGAAGATTTTTCTGATAGAGGGTTTCCTTGCCTCCTGTAAAACCCTGAACATGTCCTCAGAAAAGAGGTGCCTGAAAGGGATCAAAACCCTATTACCCACAGTGTTAGTTGCAGAGTGGACAAGTGGGGATGGATGACAGACCCTTTGTCCTGTGAGGAGATCCAACTGGTGAGGTAACTTGTGATGATTGCCTGTTGCCAGATGCATTATTTTTGACAGAGTAGTCTGCAGTGAATTTTAAAAGTCTGCCAACTCACTGTAGTCCCAAATATATGTTCCCAATTACCTCTTTCTTCCCCATCAAACCTCCAACGTTTGCAATCTACCCAAGGAAACATTCTTTGAGTCTGCTTGGGGTATTAAAATACCTATGCAAACACTTCCAAGCAAAAATCCTAAATCATCTTGACTTTGTTGCATATTTGGGAGCCTAATATGTATATATATATATATATATATATATATATATATATATATATACTCTCCTTGTTTCTTTGTGAACTTTCTAACCTCCACTGATTCTTGGAGTTATCATGCAATACTTTATATGCCCTATTAATTTTCCCTCCACACCTCCTGCAAATTGTAAATACTAATTCTGCGATCACACATTCCACATGGAAAGGACATATTTCCCTACTCAGGGATTGTCAATCTCGCACACCTGTCAAATACCTGTCTGCATCAACCAAATGGTGTCACTCTACTGGATGTTGGAACACTTGTCATTCACTCCAAAGCTTGGCACCCATATATATCAATGTCCTTGGTATACATACATAGCCACACACACACACACATACACACATACATATATATATATATATATATATATATATATATATATATATATATATATATACACACACACACACACACACACACATACATAAACACAAACACAGATGTAGTGTATATATACACAGACAAACTCATATAAACACACACTACACACACGCGCACACACACACACACACACACACACACACACACACACACACACACACACACACACACACACACACACACACACACACATATACACAACACAGATATATTATATATACACACAGAAACAACCATACCCACCAGACACACACAAATGCATGCTAACATAAACACACAACCAAACCATTAGTATAATCTGTAAAATGTGCAAGATAGAACAGGAATATTGTACTTGTTCAGGTAGACATGGGTGGCCTTTTGCATCCAGATAAGAATTATCCTGTCGTTATGAGATAATATGTCACTGGACAAGGTAGTACCATGACATATCAATGCATACACATTAATGATAATAAAAATGTCAATGAATTCAGACAATACAACAAGTAATGAAATTTGGTCATTACCAGTATGGGCCAGTTTTGCACCCCACCAACTGTAATGTCTTCTATGGTCAAATCAGACCACAACCATAACCCTTAAACTTGTAGGGCAAGAAATCTGAACAAAGCCTATAATAATGTGTGACAAGGGCACATAAATGGAGGCATATTTTACATTTTGCAATTACAAATTTAGAAAGTTGATACAGTCAGAGATTTTTGCAGTAAAATGCATTTTTCTGAAGCATGTGAAATCAGAAATTCAAATGTATATCATTAATTAGTGACTTCAATACTCAGTAATTTCTCAGAAAACCAAACATTTTATGAAGAGCAGGTCAAAATATAAGTCAAAGATCTGGACATTCTGCAAAAATACTGCAAATCATTTACATTCCGCATAAGACTGAATTCTGAATCAACTTTGAATACATCAGTATGCAAAGGTGTATCTACAAAAACTGAGTGATGACCTAGCTAATTTAAAAAAAAAAAACTTCCATCTTGAGAACCCCAGCATCTCTCTCTCTAGTGCCCAAACGTTATTAGCATGTCCAGATTTTTGCCTCATAGCTTAGGTCTGTTCTACATACATTTTCTGGTTTTTTGGCAGATCGGTGAGACACATTTGAGTTTCAGACTTCATGTTATTCAGAAAATGTATGTTAATGCAAAACCTTTAAGTCTATCAATTTTTTAACCTTATAATAGTTATATTTTAAATGTATACCTGTTATTGGGCCTTTGATCCTACCCCATCCTCCGCCCCATGCTTTGTCCAAAATTGTTATTCTAAAAGGTTGAGAGGTATGAACCACACTGCTTATGTGAAATCCTTAACTGGGAAGCTCTAATCACATGTAAACAGTTGCATGGATACATTTCTCTCCTTCAAAAATGATTACAATGCCAAATTCAAAAATAAGTAGCAGAACCCTAATATAAACAGGTGCTATAATAAAAGAGAAACGTTAATGCATGTGAAACAAAAAAAATAACTTTCAAGATACAGAAATGCTTTTCTTAAACTGAACAAGGAACTCCAGACCCTAATGAAATCAAAAAGCCAAATATGAGATAAAAACAACCACACAGTTGAAGGATAACAAATCATTCTTTAGCTATGTTAGAAACCTCTGAAACAATGCCCAGCACTGAGTAGACTTAACAGCAAATGGTATTACGTACTCAGACCCAGAAGCATTACAGCATAGTTTCATAGGTAAGTACTAGGCCAGCTGCTCTTGTATGCCATTTTAAGCCTAGCCAAGTTCCCTTTCAAAATATGAGAATCAAATACTGTACCTTGTGTCTGTGAGATAAACACCTTTGCCACTATACCAACCCACACGTCTAAATATTTCCCGAGAGTAGAAGTTGATTGTTAACAGCTGTGGTGGAGGTTATGCTTACCTGACTGTATAGTCAGGTAATTATGGAAGCGTGTAGGTGACATGGTTCCTTTCTGCTTAAGAAAAGGCATGGAGATATGTCTGGCAGAAAATGAATTTAGTAGCTGATGTTAATGCAGAGGGAGGACACAAAAGGACATATGACCAAGTGCACCATAGGGCCACTGACATGATTTCATCAGCCTGGAGGGGAGCAGCTGGAGTGGCTAGTGACCTGTCTACTGTCAGAGAGGCACACAGATCACAGGGAAGTGCACAACAGTATGTCATTGATGTCTGTACTGCTGTTTGAGAAAGGACAAGTATGTCCCAGGAGGAGCTTCCAGGTAGACTTAACTATATCAATTGTTAAATACATCTTGGATAGTAAAATATTGACAGAAAATGGAAAGTAAAATATTAACAGCAAATACAATTTTGTATTTATTTTGGGGGGGTACATCTTTGATAAAGTTAAAACATTCAGGTTGATTATACATGGGCTTGGCCTGGACATGTCCTGCAAATTCTTGTTAAAAGTATGGTTAATCGACATATAAAAGGCAAAATGTTAAAACCCCATGTGTTAATCTTCATTGTGATGCTGGTGTCCTTACCTTTTGCTTATCTTCTTACAGGACCATCACATGTATCAAGCAGACAAGCATCTATACAAGATAAGCTAAACATTTTTTTCTCGCTACTGTTGAGGAGTTAAGACATTTTTATTTTCTGCTGTAGGTGTCATGACTGTTGTGTGCATTTTTGTACTGTCTGTAATAGTGGCACCACTGTTAGTTTGTTAGCATATATTGGACTATAGTAGTGTAGGTATTAATTTCTTCCTGTGTTTGTTGCTTGTTATCACAGGTGATCCTGACAGTGGAAGTGTAGGATATCTACTGCCTGATGTCAGTGTATCAGCAGACTCTGATGATGGTGGTGGCCAAACAGAGTCACAAGTAGGGGGTGCAGAGGGTGAATCTGACACTGAGGTTGACATCATCTGTAATTCCATCAGACACAGCCAGTAGGCCTACATCAGCACATTCCAGTGAGCCCTCAAATATTGGACAGGTGGAGAGTGATACTGTCAATCAGATTAGCGTGGTTACTGTGACTTCAATACCTCTGGACTATGGACATAGCCAAAGTGTGGACAAGGTGCCACACAGGAGGGTTGTTAGGGGGTGCTCATAGGAGGCCTGCTGTCCATCCTCCAGCTGATGCAGGTTTGTCTTCCCATACCACTCAACATATGTTTAGGTCCATCATGGAGGCACAGGCATGTGCCAGTAACTACTCCAGAGCTATGTTTAGGGTTGCAGATGTTTCCCAGGCTGACTTGTGTGATTGCCTCCACCATGTTGCTGATTCTTTTGAGCAGATGAATGACACATTGGAACAGGTGGTGTCTTTGATGGAACGGCAGATGTGAGGGGGATGCCATCCACGTATGCGTAGGTCAGCAACATCAACTGATGTTGGAAGACGTGGCCATGCCAGATCACATTTCCATAGTGGGTCTACTTTGACTGCTCCTTCACTGGTTGAGGTAGCCACTCCCAGATGTTGCAGACCACGGGGCTGTGGTCCTGGCTGTCCTCGTGAGGAGTTGTCATCCAGCAGGCATCAGTCACATTCAGGCAGCAGCAGTGCATGGACATGCCAATCCAACTCCTGGCAAAACCAGGTCTGTTGGTCGGGAATGACAACAATGAACTGCCATCTCAACCATGCTGGAGGGCCCATACATACACACACACACACACACGCACACACGCACACACACACACACACACACACACACACACACACACACACACACACACACACACACACACACACACACACACACACACACACCAGTTACAGTGCTCACCATGAGGATTTAAGCTCGTTTGGTCACACCAGTCATTTGTTACTTTAGCCAAATGTTTGCCTGTTTCTCTTTCTTACTCACATGCACTGTCTTATCTCCCCCCCCCCCTCAAAACACCCTGTGTAAATGATGATATCATGCCATATACTTGTTTTCTATCATTTGAATTCAGGCATACATCATTTTTTGTGTTTGATGATCAGGGTGCATATGTGCCTTAGTGCTTATTATATTTACGTTTGTGAGGATATTTTTCTAACTGCGCTCTTCACATATTTTGATGTTGGAAAGTAAGACAGTTGACTGAATCAAAACCTTTTTGCATCAGAATATTCTGAGGGTTATGAAGTCTGAAACTGAAATTTGTCTCATTACTTTCTAATGTCTCTCTTTAATGATTTTCCAGTACAAAAGTAGGAAGACAGATAGAGGACATTCATTGACCATCAGTACTTTTGACAAGTATGAACGTATGAATCTTTGTTGCCTGAGGACTATTACCCGATAGAGGACATATGTATTCACACAAGTCTCTGCTGTCACATTTGAAAGTCACTGCTGTAAAAAAAATTCAACTCTTACTTAGTTACATTAGCAAGTAAGAACATGCAGAGGTATGCCATTTGTTTGTGTTATTACCCAATTCTGGTTTAACACTACAGGTTCAAGACTTACCTTCTAAATCCAGAAGTTGATTCAGGTTTATTTCAGAGTGGAGTCTGTCTAATACCAGAAGTACACAACCATTACATGGGTAGGTAAAGGTTGTGAGCGTTGCCTGGCATCAACTATATGTATGTGCATAGGATGAAGTTTTTAGCCCCTTAGGTGGTGAGTGACTGTGTGTGCTATGCATTGCCTCTCAGCCAATGTGAGGGCATACTGAGCATGTCTATGTCTGCCTACACCCACAGAAGCTGCTGGTTCTCCCTCTGACTCCTCACCTACATGTGGGTGTGGTGACCTTGCCATTGTTGGTGGGATAAGTGCCCCTTCCTCTTTTTGATCCTGCTCTGCTGTTTTCATAAGATGATGTGAAGCATGGCAAACATGGTGAACATTTCTGTACATGTACGTGGGTTGTACTGCAGGGTTCCCCAGATGTATCTAGGAACTGGAACAGTGACATCAGCAGCCCAAACATGCACTCTATATTTCTAGTTTGAGAGTATGCCTCATTCTGGCATTCTTCTGCAGGTGTGTATGCATTCCTGATGGTCATCATCAGCCATGGTTCCAGCGCATAACCTGCATCCACCAGTAAATGGCCCCATGGGATATCACCCCTACTAAACATCTGATACAGTTGGGAGGTGTGCCATACATGCGAGTCATGGTAACTGCCTGGGTTGCCAGCACACGCATTCAAGATGATTCCCTTAACATTACACATAACTTGGCAGATGATGGAGTGGGAGCCTTTCTTAATTATGTACACCCTGCCCTGTTCCCCTGGTGGTGCTTTGATTTCTACATGTGTACATTCTGTTGCACCAAGTGCTTCAGTTTAGAGTTCTACAGGGTAGGACTCTTGTATTTTTGTGGCCCTGTCCTAAGGAGTGTGTGGAAAATGTATTTGGTCACTGGAATGTTGGAGCATAACATTCAGAAATTGATGAAGTATCCTTTGTGCTGATGCCTGTGAAACCCCCAGCATATCTCCTGTTGGCCTCTGAAAGGTTCCTGTAGCTAAGATTCGAAGGGCTACATGCACCTTTGTCTCCACTGGTATTTGTTCCCCTTGGTTTGCCCTGGATCTCAGCTTTGGACAACAGAGGTTGCAGAGTTCCTGTAGTGTCTATCGACCTGTAGCACTTGAATTTCCACATCATGATAAATGAGATCTAAAAATTTTACTCCTCCTTCTTGGCTTTGGTCTATTAGCAGCAGCATCAGTATAGACTTCATCCTGTTGCACATACACATGAATTAATCCAAAAGCAGCCCCTAACATTATTTCTGTGTAGACTCCATCCTGTGGCTGTATTATAATACGTTTTGGAACTGGCAGAGAAAACCAGCATTGAGTCTACATGGTTGCTGTATGGCTTGTTGAATTGCTCCTCCATCTTAGATTAGTTGATTTCCATACAATTCAATTGTTTATGTTGTAATTTGCATGCCACAATATCTACTGTGCTGAATCTAGATAATTACTGAATCTAAAAATGGTGTGTTATTGTGTGCTCATTATGCCAAGATGTGCAGATGCTCAGAGTAGACCATGTAGGGTTTATTGAATCCAGCCTAATAGCTAAAAAATATAAGAAATGGAAATGGGGTCAAACTATAACTTTGCAGACAAGAAGGGCATTATTGCTCATGCCTGAAATATTTGTAGGTATGCACATATATAAAATGTATAACTAGGAATAAGCTGTTGAATAGAGTGGCTATGTTAAGTATAGAAGGATGTCTCCATTTTTAGTTAATTTTTATTTTTATACGTAATGGTGTTCTTCAAACTAATGAGTGTGTATTACAGATGCCTTGCATTGTTGCGATTCATTAGCAAATTGCTTGCAACAAAATATCACATTTGCTCTCAGATGCCGTTTACACTGTTTCACTGCAAAATGTTTTCATTATATCAAAAATAGCTATCTATGTCTAGATATATCATTAGTTATGAAATAGTCAAATAAATAAAACAAGAAGTTATGTACTCACCATAACGTTCGATGTATGTAGTCCATCTCGCCTTACATTCTTACCCGTGGGCTCAGAGCCGAACCTCAGCTCCAACTCAGCCATACTCTAGCTCGAAGTCTTCAATTGGCTCGTGGCTAAGAGGTATCCCATCATGCAACAGGTATATTCCCCAAATCTTGTTTGCTGCAAGCGCGCACACACACACACACATACACACACACATACACACACACACACACACACACACACACACACACACACACACACACACACACACACACACACACTGAGAATAAGAACAACCCCAACAGAAAGGACTACTGACACCTAGAGACTATACCTCCAGGTCCTCCAGGAGGGGGTAGGAGGGAGGGTTAGTAAGAATGTACGGCAACATGGACTACATACATCGAACTTTATGGTGAGTACATAACTTCTTGATGTTATGTAGTCCAATCTCGCCTTCATTCTTACCCATGGGACAGTGTCCCTAGCACCTTGATCTTGGGTGGCTCAGTGAAAAATACTCTTGAGTACTGTGGAACCAAAGGAAGATCTGCCTCTAGAGACCAGATCTAATTTGTAGTGACTAATAAAGGTATGAGGTGAAGCCCATGTTGCTGTAGCACAAATATCATCCATAGACATCCTAGCCTGAAAAGCAGTTGAGGTAGTCACAGATCGTGTAGAATGAGCCTTCACTTTAAAGGGTAATTCTTTGCCATTGGAAAGATGCAATTGCAGATCCAACGAGACAAGGTTACCTTAGAAACAGGAATCCCAAGTCTAGTGTCTGAAAATGAGACAAGCATTTGATCTGATTTCCTGAAATCTTTTGTCCTATGTAAATAGAAACGCAATTGTCTATGAACATCTAGCCGATGAAACATAAATTCTGCCTTGTTGGAGAATTCAAGAAAAAACACAGGCAACTCAATGGATTGGTTGATATTGACAACAGAGGCAACATTTGGAACAAAGGAAGAATTGGGTCTTAAGGAGACCCTATCTTTGTGAAACACCAAATAAGGTGGCTTAATCGATAATGCTTGGAGATCAGAGACTCGCCTAGTTGAAGTTATGGCTACCAAGAATACTGTCTTCCATGACAAGAATTTAATGTTGCACATAGCTGCGTGCTAAAAGGGAGTTGAGGTGAGCTTCTGTAATACAAAATTGAGGTCCCATGGCATTACTGGATCAAAGACTGGAGGTCAGAGTAACAATGTCCCTTTCAGAAAAACCCTACAAAGCCTATGAGCCTAAAGGTTGGGCTCATTAGCAACGTGAAAGGTAGAAATCGCTGCCAGTTGCACTTTAATGGTTGCTGTAGCTGACCCCTGACTGAACAGTTGAGAAAGAAATTCTAATATTGCCAAAATAGGTGCTGTATAAGGATCAATATGTCTCTCATGGGCCCAAATAGAAAATCTCTTCCACATACTGGAATAAATCTTCCTGGTAGAAGGCTTGTGGGAAGATGATATAATATGGACTACTTCCAGGGAAAAATCATGAAGCCTGACTAAGGAAGGAACTGGAGCAGCCAAGCTGTCAACTTGAGGGTCTGGATAGAGGGATGGAATTGTCCTGACATATGAGTCAGCAGATCTGGAGCTGGATCCAGAATCCAGGGCTTGTCCATTAGATAGCGTTGAAGGAAGGGAAACCAAATCTGATGAGGCCAGTGTGGGGCAATGAGGATCCTTTTGCTTCCCAAAGACTGTGCTTTCTGAATGACCTTTGATATCAGTGGTAATGGTGGAAAGTCGTCGAGAAGACCGGAGGGCTAATCGTGAACCAGAGCATCCCTGGGTGTCTCACCCTCCGGGGGGATAAGGGTGAAATAGCTGCTGCATTTAGCATTGAGGGGGCTGGCAAATAGATCGCAGCAAGGCTGACCCCATCTGTGGAATATCTTCTCCACAACATAATTGTTCAGGGACCATTCGTGAGGCATTAGGATAGCTCTGCTCAGCCTGTCGGCAATCACGTTGGACATCCCCAGTATATGCGTTGCAACTAGAAAGCGTTAGGGAAGACACCGCCCACTGCCAAACTCGAAGTGCCTCTCTGCAAAGGGGGTATGATTTGGTTCCTCCCTGTTTGTTCAGATACCATACCACTGACATGTTGTCTGAGTGGATTGCAATTGTCCCTAGAGGGAGAAAGCTCTGAAGTGCTTGCAACGCTAATAGCACTGCTCTCATCTCCAAGACATTGATATGCAAATGGGTCTCGTGATCCTGCCACGTGCCTTGGACTGTCTTGCCAAGATAATGTCCCCCCACCTGATCTGGGAGGCATCTGTGGTCACCGTGGCAACTGGAGAAGATGAAACAAAGGGCTTGACCACATTGAGATTGCTGGCCTGAAGCCACTAGCGTAGATCCTGCTTGCAAGTGTCCATAATCAGAATAGAATGGGAGAGTGGAAGATGCTGTAGTGACCATTGGGTGAAAGGTAGCCACTGAAGAACCCTCATGTGTAGTCTGGCAAGGGGAACTAGCATGATCGTGGCAGCTCTGGTCACTAATAACTTGAGGACCACTTTTGCCTTGACCTTCCTCAATGGTAGTAAGGCGTAGACCTGCTGTTGTAGGGCCTGAATTCTCTCTTCTGGTAAGAAGGCCCTCATGAGCACCATATGTAGTTCAGCGCTGATAAAAGTGACACGCTGCAAGGGCAACAAGGCAGTTTTTTTGAATTTAGAGTAATTCCTAACCTTTGGCACAGTGTAATGGTGGCGTCCCTGGTCTGTAACAGTAGATGCCTGGTGGTGGCAGAAATGAACCAGTCATCCAGGTACGGAAACACTTGGAATCCCTGACATCTCAAGTGAGCCATTACCACTGCCATGCATTTGGTGAACACCCTGGAGGCTGTAGTGAGACCAAAGGGCAGAGTGCAAAACTGAAAATGACTGGCTCCCAGCCGGAAGTGTAGATGACTTCTTGATGCCCTGTCCATCTTGATATGGTAGTAAGCATCTTTGAGGTCAATGGAGCACATCCACACATCTTTCCCTAACAGAAGGAGCATGTAAGGTGACCATGTGGAACTTGAACTTTTGTACATGAAGGTTCAATCGGCTGAAATCCAAGATGGGTCTCAGGGTCCCCTGTTCTTTTCAGCACCAAAATGAATCTAGAGTAAGTCCCTAATCCTACTTGGTCTGCGGGGCAGGCTGGATGGCTCTCTTTGAAAGCAACTTTTTTATTTCTTAAGTTACAGAATCCCTGTGACTGGGTGGAACATCTAGGATTCCCTTGGTTTGGGGGGAGGAGAAGAGAAGGGAATATGATAACCTCTGGAAATTATCTTTAATACCCACTTGTCTTGGGTGATGTCTTGCCAGGCTTCTGGGAATAAAGAAATGAGACCCCCAACCGGCTCCAGAGATGCACAGTCGGGCCTCCCTTCAGGAGTGCTGGTAGGGAGTACCACAAAAGGAATCACGGTCCCCCTGGTTACGTGGGCCTCCTCTGCCTCTAGGGCAGCATCTACCTGAATTTCCACCCTCTCCCCTACCTCTGTTGGGGGAATCACTTTGTGCATCCTGAAAAAAACTCTGTGACTTCCTGAACCACATTTTCCCACCCTTATGGCCCTTGGGGTAAGGTCTAGAAGGCATGGAAAAATGGAATCCCATGGCAGACAGGGTTTTTCCTTCCTGCTTGCACCTAATGAGAGTGTCCTTCACCTTGGTTCCGAACAATGCTGCACTGTCAAAGGAGAAATTGGTGAACGTAGACTTGAAGGCCTCCATGAAATTGCACAGGCGCATCCAGGAGTGTCTCCTAAGAGAGACTCCAAAACCCGCTGCCCTACTCGCTCCATCACTGCATATGAGATCAGCCTGATGGAGGAGTTGGTAAGGGAATTTAGGTTAGACATCTGTACATTGACCTTCTGTGCCACAGCATCAGAAATGTTACCCTGTAGAGAATCTCCTAGCTCTTTTAGGAGATCTCTCTGGAGCCTTGTAAAATGTATCAAGTAGTTCAGCAACTGCAGTGTAAAGGCTGCTGAGGTAAACACATGCTTCCCATACCTGTCCATAGCCCAGGACTCCTTGTTAGGCGGTTGGACGGTAGACAAAGTTTCAGCAAGTTCCTTCTTGGTGGCTGCTGCCACCACCAAGGCATCTACTGGAAAGCCTTTTGTTAGATATTCCTTGTCAGTGGGGGGGGAGGACAAAAACTTATTGGATCTCCTAGGGACTAGTTCCACAGTGTCAGGAGTTTCCCTTACCTTTCGACAGACAAGATCTAGTAGCTCATCGAAAGGGTGAGAAACCCAAGAGGCAGAGGGTTGAGACCTGAAAGCCTTCAGGAACACTGACTCCTCATCAGAAGGGAATTTGGAGGGCCAGCCGCCTCTCTGCTTCAAGATCTCAAGGATATCTGAAAAAGAGATATCTTCAGAAGACAACTTGGGGGACCCCTCTGACTTCTCGAGATCGGTGTCTGATGTGACAGACTCATCCAGGGAGTCGAGGTGTTTCCTCTTACACAATCTCTTTCTGGTGGGCTCCTCAGGCAAAAACTCTGGGGAGACATCCGAAAGATGGGGACCACTCATGGAGGTATCCTGAGGCTTAGGGTCTCCGCTGCCCAGGGATAGAGGGTGATCTGAAACTGACACCGGTGGCAGAGGGGGCAGAGTATTGGTGCTGTAGGATGCAGCTGAAGACCTGGCCAGCACACTCCTCATAACCTCAAGGCTGATGCCCCAGCTCCAAAGGCCGACTAACTGTAGAGGATACAATAGTAGCCCTCGATGCCGAGGAGATGAGGTCCAAAGCAGATGTCGGGTCCAAGCTCACTTGAGCCAAAGCACCGAGAGGAAGGCTCAGAACCGATGAAGATCAATCCGAGCCCTCCCCCTCGGGTTCGACCAGAGAACCGTGGACCCTCGACCCCTTGGCTGTAGCCGATGGAGTCGGAGCAGAAATCGGAACTGAGACAGTAGGCAAGGCTACTGGAACCGACTTAACGGCACCCAACGGAACCAACAACTCTGGCTCTGAAGGCCTGGAAAGGCTCGGAGGAGGAACAACAAAGGATGAACAGAGGCCCTGGAGCTGACTGGGTCAGAGCCAAAATCAGTTTGGCTAACACCGATGACTGAAGCAGTTTCTTCACCACTATATCAATGTCCTCATCGGAAAGGGTCCTGGAGGACCTGGAGGATATAGTAGGAGATCTGGATCTCCCTACGGAAGGGGACTTGCATGAAGGAGAAACCGGTTGAATAACTGGAGACTGGCTCTGAACCAAAATATCCGTGACCAGCTCCGAAAGGCTGGGAGCTGATACGGACTTAGTCAAGACACTACCTTCTATAGGCAAAGAGGGCAATGGAACTGAAGAAGGAGAAGCTGTTCTAGCAACTTTCTCTGGCAGCTCTGAAGAAACAGATGGAGCTGGAGAGCGCTTCTTAGAAGTCTTTTGTCCTTTTTAGCTGGAGAGGATAAGGCACTGGAAGACTTAGCCAAGTCTTCCTCGAAGGAGTGTTTAAGCAGTCCTTTCAAAATGAGCTTGTTCTTCCTCTCCTGTAGTACATGGGGACTGAAAGAATGACAAAACAAGCAGGACTCTTGGAGGTGAATAGCCCCCAAGCAGTACACGCACACAGAGTCCCCATCAGTCAAAGACATTTTACTGTTGTATTCAACACACTTTTTAAAGCCCGAAGACCTGTGTTCCTTAGAATTCTTGGACATGCTGAATAAAGGAAAACACACACAGGTACAAAGCAATACATACACACACTGCACCCAACTAAACCCCGCACAGGAAACTAGAGCCTCTAACTAAAATGACCTAGTAACCGGCGGGAAAAAGACTACAGGGAAGACTAGGTCCTTTAACTAAAACGGGCCTAGCCCGGGGAAACAAAGGCAGGATAGCACCACTAGCCAGACACGACAACACTAAAAGCTAACAGAATGGAGCACCAAACCAAAGACTACATGGAAACAATGGGGAGGACTAGGTCCTCTAACTGAAATGGGCCTAGCCCGTGGGAAGAAAGGAAGCAAATGGGATACCAAAACTGCCAATGAAAAGGCCACAAAAACAGCAAGACAAGCAAAACAAAGGCAGTATAACACCACTACCACACACACAAAGCTATGAAAATAGCTTGTTTTGAGCAATAACATGTCAAAAGTTTATAAAAAGTTTATAAACAGTATACTTAGCCACGGCCAAAAGCGAGACCACATCTGAGCATAATGAGCGGCAAATGAGATCTGAGGAATAGACCTGTTGCATGATGGGATACCTCTTAGCCACGAGCAAATTGAAGACTTTGAGCTAGAGTATGGCCGAGTCGGACCCGAGGTTCAGCTCCGAACCCACGGGTAAGAATAAAGGCGAGATTGGACTACATAACATCTATGATTTCACATGGAACCTGTACGTCTGCTTCCTGGTTTATTTATATTGTAAAATAAATTAAACTACAATTTCACATGGAATATGTGTGTCTGCTTACTTATTTATGTATGCATGTATACAGTTATACAGGCTAGTTCTAATTAGGAAAAAAAATGATTGCCTAGTGCATAGGAATATACATGCAATAAAATCCATTAATTTCTTGAGATTTCATGACATTTTAGTTATAATTGAAGGCATACCTCTCACCCTCATAGTATATAGAGAGAAGCCATGACAGAAACATTTCATTGGCTAAAGTATTTCCAAAGTCCAAGATAAAAGAGTAGAAGACTACCTTTACTCAAAAGTGCTACGCAAGAACAATAAGGTACAAGCAGAAGACAGGTTCCTATGACTTGAAGATGACCGGTTATTCCCCAGGAAATACCCTCTACCATTTATCCCCCAAATTTTACTAAAGAATGGGTCCTCACTGCACTTGACAGAGTTAGCCACACTACAGCAATGGGCCCTGATAACATCCAGGAATGACTTCTAAATAGTCTGAAACTTGACATGTCAGGGCCACTAGAATCTATCTTCAGCCACAGCCTCCAGACATGCTTCGTCCCTAGGGAGTGGAGAACTGCAACAGTCATCCCTGTACATAAAGGTGGACTATCGACAGACCCAGGGAACTACAGACCCATAAGTTATACTAGCCTTATATACAAGGCCATGGAAAGAATTATCATGGATCTAATAAATAAAGTTATGGGAAATCTTCAAATACTGGACCTATCCCAGTTTGGTTTTGTCAAGGGTAGGTCACACATACTAAACCTGGTAGACTACTTTGAGAATGCCACTTGAGCTGTGGCTGATAGGGTAAATAGTGCATAATGCCTAACTCAACCTAGCATAGACATTTGACACAATATCATATACAACCCGAATGATAGTCAAATGGCTCATGGATAGGACACATGAACTTAAGGTGGGGGAAATCACTGTTACTAGTGGTGTTCCACTGGTCTCAGTACTGGGACCTCTCCTGTTTGGACTATACTTCTTTGAAGTCATAGCAAATATAGAGGTTTTTTAGCTGACCAAATTTGCTAAAGACTGCAATATGGGTGCAATGATCAATTCTTCCAAAGATGTAGATATCCTTGAGGAGGGTCTGAAAGCCATGTAACTGGTACCAGAACCATAGCCTAAAACTCAATGCAAAAACAAAACAAAAAATGCATATTTATACCGTATGGAAAGATGACCACCCCTGCAAATTACAACATTGATAACACTCTCCTAAGAGTAGACCCAGAGGTAAGGGACTTGAGAACTCTGGTTGACAGTAACCTCAGCTTTGATTAACATGTGTCCATGGTGATGAGAAACCCCTTCTATTTGGTGAAAGTTATAACTTATGGCATGGCATGACAGCCAGATCAAAGGAGATCATAGTGCCACTATGCTCAGCCCTCATTAGACCAATAATTGAGTACAATTCTGTCTTCAGCATGAGCCTAGCCAGATATTTGCAGCAACTATAGCAGTCACAGAGATTCTTCATTAAAAGAATACAGGGTTTAAATAACATGTCCTATGTGGACCACCTCAAAGCACTGCCCCTGTATTCAGTCTCCTGCATACTACTGAGGGGCAGTCTATGCCTAAATACAAGGCATTCTCCAATCCAGCCCTGATGGATTTGCTGCATATTCACAAAACAAACAGCACAACAATTACCTGATCTAATGATCTGGACCTCGTTTGTGACATAAAAAAATATGCTTGAGGAATAGGTGCACGTTTCACAGATTATCCCTTCTCTGGAACAGGCTCCCCATTTATGTCAAAACAGAGCTCTTCTTATGTCTGCTCAAATGTCATATGGACCAATGCATGGGAAATCATAAATTCACCCCAAGTTGTCACCTGTGACCTTTATGGACAGAAGCAGCTTGTAGATGCCCTAAGGAAAGGTATATGCCAAAGTCGTTTTAGTTCTAGGGCACTCATAATTATGAGAATTGTGGCTTGAATGGCTAGGCTAAAAAAAGCTCTTGGGCCATTAGCCTGGTAACCTCCTACGCAGATTACTTCTAGTGAGTTGCAAATGCATGAAAAGCACTTTTCTCAGAAATCTGTGAAACAAGAACATGCTGGAATCCAGGAATACATATAATAACCAAAATCATGTATAGTGGAATGAAGGGAAAGGTAGGATACTGTTTAGCTATGAGCTTCTCTTTAAATAAGCTATACTTTTTTGGGTACAACAGTGATGCATATACTGTATTTTATATAGCATATATCATAGACAGAAGTTGGTTAAAAATTAAAAAAAACAACTAGTACACAAGTCCTAGGATAAAAAAGTGCCCCATCCTCATATGCACAGTGGTTCCAGGACTTGAAAGAATTACAGTGTAGAATCTTCAAGACAAAGAAACATTCCTACAATTGGGTTAGGCCAGGCTGAGGGGGGGGGGGGGATTCACCCCCCCACACCCCATTGTAGAAGGAAGTAGTAGTCCACAAAAAAGGTTAGGCCAGAAAAGAGCCATAAAGATGATAGAGTGGACTAGTGAGGACAAGAAAGAAATCATATATTGTAACTATTATGCAACAAGTCCAGAATGTCCAAATAAAAGATAGTCAAAAAGATTAAGAGAGAACTTAGCTGAAAGAAAAGCACTTACACAACAAAAACTGCCAAAAGCTTCAAATGCACATTTGTGTTCATTAATACAACAGATACAAGAAAAACATTATATAGACAAAGAAACTTCAGTGTTTGGAAAAAGAAGCAACCGATGAAGTGCAAAAAATATAGGTTATTTACAAACACAAAGGCAGGACAATGGTTACATACAAAGGTATAGTTAGTCCAACTGTGAAATGCATCTCTATCAATGTCAGTGGCTTAAATAACAACTGTAAAAGAGGAAGCTTACAAAGACATCTTAAGCTATGTAAAGTGCAAGTAGTATTTTTGTAAGAAAAGCATCTTATACAGCAAGACATTAATAAAATTAATATTTATTTATTTATTTATTTATTGGGAAAGTCCACTGGGTCAGTTGTACCCATTTTCAGTGGAAGCCTAGGGAGTAAACTCCATGGTCTACTTAGTACAGAGTATAGTGTAAATGAACATGCAGAGAACAATATAGTAAACAGAGTACAATATGTACAAAAGTAAACAATGTAAAATATATAAAAACACATATCCAAGTTAAAACAATGACAAAGTCAAAACATATAATATATACAAGTTGAATATGCATAATTACACATTACTAGCAAGTTCAGAATATAATAAAAAGCAGAGAGGTGTGGCAATATTATGGAGAAAGACTACCTTGATGCCCAAGATTATAAATACAGTCAATGATAACTCAGAAATGTTTTGTTTAGTGTCAGTATTAATAAATTGATTGGCTTATACCCTAGCAAACAACTATTGGATACCAGAGCTGGATGTCAGGGTAGCTAAACAACATTTAGAGAACATAATACAACATTCCAAAGGTAATACAATAATTGCTGTAGACATTAATTGTATAATGAAAGAAGAGGTCACAGATGCTAAAAACACATGCAAGAAATCTCCACTATCAAATTTACTTACAGAGTTTACTGACTTGTAATTTAATGGACATTAACACATTTGCTGAACAAGATTAATTGATATTCACACATTACTTACATAGACATAACACCTTTTCTAGAATAGATAGTGTTTATAACAAAAGATCTTACCACAATAATAAGCAACGTTAAGGCCCCTTCTCAGACCATTATGCAATAACTTTTGAAATGGATTTTAACTTTAAGAGAAAACTTACAATCAAAAGAATTCCAGCCTATATAGCAAACCTTAAAGAGTTTAAACAATACTATACTGTAGCAGAATTACATATATATATATATATATATATATATATATATATATATATATATATACAGGTCCCATTCATATGGTCGACATTTCATAATTTCGAAGGCCATATGGCCGAGACCATATGACTGACATTTGAAATTCCGACCATGGGGAATCAACATCTTGGAACAGTGCGATCATGGAGTGGGTACATACAGGGGGTGTGGGGGGGCATTTTTGTTGTTTGTTTTTTCACATGTTCAACATTTTTAAAGTCGAACATATGGTCTCGCCATATGGGTTTCGGCTTTCTAAAATTTCGAACATGTGAAGTAGACCCATATATATATGGATCTAGGACACTTGCTTGAAAAAGCAAGTGTCCGAATCTATATATACTGATCACAGTTTAAATTAATCGACAAAGCGCTTCCGGTAAACTGTGAAAAAAACCCCCACTAATTAAATGTTTTTGCGGGGGGCTTTCCCCCCTGCACCCTTCAACGTGGGGGGGGCTGGGCCCCCCACACCCCCCACTTAAATATTCTCACTCCAAGGCCACACTACAGTGGAGTAAAGGAATATTCCCTTACTCGTGACCGGCACACCAACACCACTCACACATACCCGAAATTGCTGCTTCGATGAACAGCAATTTCGGGTATATGTGAGCGCGAATTTGACTTTCTGTGAAAGTTAAATTTGTGCAAGTGTCCGGGTCCCATATACATATATATATATATATATATATATATATATATATATATATATATGGGATGTAGTGAAAGCATATTTATATGGGAAGACGGCAGCCTGGTATAAAAACAAACAAGCGTTGGAATAAAGAACTGGCAGAACTACAAACTAAAATAGACAAAATTAAGTTAGATATTTACAAAGGCAATTTAGCTTCTGAAAAAGAATTAGAAGACCTAAACAAAAAATACTTAGAGATATTGAACCATGAAACAATGATTAATCTAGAAAAGGTCAAACTATGTGCTTACTCTATGAATCCAAAATATCAAAGGCGAATAGCTAATAGGACGAAATGAATAATAAGGCAAATCAGATAAAAGAAATATTCAATATACATAAAAAAAGAAAAGTATCAGATTTAGAAGGAATTCTAGAAGCCTTTAGAGTGTATTTTAATATACTCAATAGTCAAGAAAATAAAGTAGAATCAAGTGAAGCAGTTAGAAAATTCCTTAAGGAAAATATAAGACTAAGACTATCAGATGAACACAGAAAAATAGATAAAGATATAACCATGACAGAAATTAAAGCACAAATCAAGAAACTAAAATTAAACAAAGCCCCAGGTAATGATAATATGACACAGGAGATGTTTAAACTACTAAAGTATCTAATAATGTTTTAAATCTATTACTAAGTGTGTTCACATCAGTTAAAGAAGGCAATAAATGCCCTCCTTCTTGGAAATACACTCAAGTAGCACCAATTCTTAAAGAAGATAAAAAAAGGATGAGTGTACTTCATACAGACCCATAAGTTTACTAAATATAGGTTATAAAATTTTAATGACAGTTTGTGCAAACAGATTAAACAAATATTGCCATTATTGATGCAGAATTATCAAACAGGATTAATTAAAAACAGAAATACACATGACAATATAGAGTTTTGTGCCTTATTGCTTTCATAAACAAAAGAAAAAATAAAATGAATGTCATTTGCCTAGATATTAACAGTGCATTCGATTCCATGAATTGGGAATATATTTAGCTTGCACTAGTGGACTATGGCTTTTTGAAACATGTTACCTCACTAATAAGATCTCTTTACAATAAATCTTTGATGTACATAAAAATAAGATCCTGTTTGCCAGAGTCTATTACCATTACAAAAGGTAACAAAACAGGGTTGTCCACTTCCCCCTTGTTATTCACATTAGTAATAGAACCATTATCAAATTTCCTATGGGCAAACCCAAACATTCAAGGAATTCAATTAGATACTGACCTTGAGTTAGAGATTCAACTATTTGCAGACAGCATTTTATCAACCTTAAAAGAAGATAATAACACATTAAAAGAACTATGGAAAGCAACAAAACAGTTTAAGTAGATTTCTGGACTATCATTTAATGAAAATAAAACCAATATGTTGCTAATAAATATGAACAAAGAAGTATTAAATAAAAATATCATAAATATCTATCTAAAAATGATATATTCAAATACTTAAAAATTAAAATTACAAATGACACGAATACAACAGTACAACTAAACCATAAAGAGATTTTAGATGGTATCAAAGAACTCATACAAAAATGGAATAAGCTATTTTTTACCATGGAGGAAGTATGACAGAATTAAAATGATTATATTCCCAAAATGTCTGTATTTTATACAAGCTTACTCACTACTTCCACCTAAATCATATTTAAAACAATTTGAGGGGTTAAAAACAAAATTCTTATGGTACCCTAAAAAACCTAGAGTTGCCCTAAGACATCATTTTGACAAATGAGAAGAAGGTGGAATAGGCTTATCAGATTTGGAAGGACACATACAATCATCAGCTTTAAAAACAGTTTCTCTATGGCTAAACAAAGAATATACTTCCAAATGGAAACTAGTATATGAAAAACTCTGGTTAGAAAACACTCATGATACAATAAATAAACATATGGAAATAGTATCAAATAGCTTACTTTGGTTATTGAAGGAATATATGGCAACAGGGAAACACAAAAATATAAATCCAAAATACATTATCAATACCCTAGAGAGTTTTATGCACTTTGTAAACAAAACTCCGGATATAAAAGCATGCCCCGGGATTCATGAAGCTCGGCGCAAGGCCGGCGTAAGGCTTGTGCCGGCGGTGCAGTGAATAGCCGGCGCAGTAGCGCCATATACATATTAATGAGAGTGCACCGGAATCACAGACACGTGCGTAGTGTACGTGAGCGAGCCCAGGTAGGATGCGTCTGGAGGCGTGTCTAAGCCGGCATGAGGTGAGCAACCTAATGTGCTGACAGCCACGGTCCGCCCACAATAGTAATGGCAGCAGCCAGGTCCCGTGCAGAATGAAATGCACGTACAGTATGCAACATAGTACCCGTCCCAAATTAACGGAGAAGCAAATACAAGCCACGAAGGCATAAGTGTACCCGTCCAAGGAGCAAAGGATACGATAAGACCGCGTTTCGTCCCGCAATGCACCGTCAGTGTTTACACTCAGAGAAGGTGTACAGCCGCATGTCAGCGCCGCACCGACATAGGAGCAGCGACTAAGGTCACCACCTGTCCCACTTTGGTTGGGGCAGTCTCTATGGCCAGTTGTGTCCCGAAAACGATTAGAAATGGCTGATGTGCTACGATTGTAGGACACAATGATATCCCGTATTTAATGTAATGGTAGCATGAATTGGTTATTTCTGTAACAGAAATACCTAAATGACACAAGAAACAGAATAAGCAAGCAAATTGCCACAACAATAAGCTTATATTTAGGCAAACAAGTGAAGTTCTATGCTATATAGTGACCGTGTGTATGTGTCGGCCTGTAAAGTCAGATGTGAGTCCCGGAAATATCCCAGATCGAAACTGGAAAAGGTGGAAACCCCAGTAGCGACATGGGCATGGTCACCAGGGTTACCTGCTGTCCCAATGTGCCATGGACAGTCCCTGATTGGACAGTTGTGTCCCTGCAACAATCAGAAAAATGGAAAATGACCTCCGATCCCCTGCCAAGAAAATCCCGCAATATACATGTAATAGTAGCATAAAACATATACATTACTATATGAAACACAGACATGGCATAAGAAAATAAATAAGGAACCCAAATGCTTACAGAATAAGCTTATAGTATGGCAAACAAGTGAAGTTCTGTCAACTGCACTAGCCGTGGGTATGTGTAGTCCTGCAAATTCAAGTTTCCACATAACATGCCCCACTATGAGCATTGGAAAAGGTGCCAACCATAATGGTCACAAGCAGTAGTGAGAGTACATAGCCGGGTAGCTGTGTTGACATAACAACAGTAAGGAAGCAAGATACCTCAAACACAGGCAAACATGTGCATAGCAACATATCCCACACCCAGCAACGTCTCTGTTGCATACACTGGATGGCGTATGTTGAAGTGTAATATCCAGAAGCAGAACCCATGCATTCGGATGTACTACACAATAGCCTCATTGTACATGTCAGTCCCACCCATGTATACCTCTACACCCAAACCTGCTAGCATCCGTGTGCAGCTATACAACCACACACAATGTGCATACCTGAAATGTGGTAAGATGTTTGTGTTAGGCAATGCCACGCGGGCAAATACGTACCCCACATGTCACCAACCCACCGCAGGTACAGATATGTAAATGGCTGCATGTGAATGTGTCAGCAGAATGTGTACATCCCGCATGTAGTATGTACCCGTCCAAACCATATAGGTTTGCATACGACACGGTGCACATAACTGTACACATGTGGACAAGTCGGGTCGTTGGACCACCGCATCGATGATTATCTATGCAGTGAAGTCGATCACATATAGCGGAACACGTGCCTACCAAACAGGACGTCCTAACAGGGTGCTACAGGCAAAGAAGGGGAAGCTGGGACATCACAAATGGAGAGTAGCGTTGCCGGACGGACAAATACACACGGTCAAGGTAAAGGACGGAACAACATGCATATGGCCGGATGGATGTTGTTCGAAAAATATATAGAAACACATATGAAGTTCCAGTTTAGACTCAAAATACTATATAATGCATTGAATTGTACCGTACAATATGGCAGTAGAACTAAGCCTGCATGTAATTGGTGAAGCTAAGCTGTAGTGTGATGGAATTCTGAACCTGGCAGTAAGCAGTACAGCAGGCTCATGTCTGTAAGCATTAATTATTTGCTGGGTTACAGAACAATAAATGTATGTACATGCATAACAGCACTCCTTCCCCAGAGGAGGATGGCCTTGTGATCTCTATCGAAGATAACAGTACAACTCCTTACCAGAGAGACAAAGCAACGTATTAAGAAATTAACTGTCCACTGTATCGGAACAGTCTAGGGTCCTTGAAACAGCTACAATCACAGAAGGACACTGTAATGTACAAGGTGCCTTGCAAGGCTGTGTTATTCCCATGGGAAAACATTTTAAAAGCACGACCCCAGCACCCACGTATGTATAGACTATTGCGGACCATAGTGATGGAAATGCCCTGTGACCGACCACGGCAGTAAGGTGGGCAAAAGCTGATTGTAAACACTATATAAAGAAACTGCTTACTGTATAGAGTCAGACAAAACTCACATACTTGGACTGTATATTATTTAGCCTGCCTGTGTACACCACTAAAACTTTCCGAACCCGAGCCTCCTGTGTTATCGGCTGTCACTTAGAAAAGCCTACTGATAACTACAGTCTGGTTTTAACAACTTATTTCACATTGTGATCCTTGTAATCCGAATTCCCTTGGTAAGCTACAGGTCAGAGTGCATGGCTGGTTAGACATGTACGCAGGAGAATATGCATAAATGGTTCTTCTTGAATGAAAAGACCTCCGACTGAATTGTTGTGTGTAAAGAGGCTGTTTACTGTCTGATCTGTGGCTGAAAAGCGGAAAACTGGATCCCAAGAAGAAAACGTGCAGCCTTAAACAGGAGGCCCAGGTAAGGAGTGTTTGCCTTTTGTCTCTATTGTAGATCAGGGACCAGACTACATTGTGTTTCTGTTAACAGTTGTGATAGCGGTCGAACACCTATCCAAATTCTGTTAAATCTGAACATAGGTCAGGGGAACACACAGCAGAGTAAATAGTGATTGTAGACACTACAGTGGATACAGGGAAGGAGACACCACGTGGTATGACAGAAGGGTACGTAGCAGTCGTGTAGAGGATATGGGAGATTATTGAAGAAACAGATCATGTGATCCGCGTTTGACGGGTGACGTGAAGTATATGCAATCGCAGAGAGCACATAATGTGAGTTACGCAGCAAAATGGGGTAATAAATATGACATTGATGGTATATTACACAAAATATCGTTACTGAAACATTGTAATCCCTGAAAATTTGATGCACATGTTCCAGGGTAAACACCTGTTCCACCCTGAGAGGGACAGTCCCTCTTTGGCCAGCCGTGTCCTGTAAACAAACCGAACAAATGGCAAATGTCCTGATATCTCAGGACAAACATTTCCCAGATATCTATCAAAATGGTAGCATAAAACAGTAAATTTGTATGTGGAACAGCAAAATATAATAATAAACAGAATAAGCAACTGAAATGCTACAACAATTGGTCGCTCTCCTGGCAAAACGTGAATTCCTGTCCTATGTACTGGCCGTGGGTATGCATTTTCCAGGAAAATTACACGTTCCGAACACTAATGTCCCACATTGTGCATTTGAAAAGGTGGCAGCCCTAAGATGTGCAGGCGACAAAACAGCGACAATTGGGTATCCGTCATGCACATAGGTGGACTGAGGTAGTGTACCAAAGGGAACAGAACACTACAAATGGCTAAGCATCATACGTACACAGAGAAGATCATAATACAGTAGTACCGATAGCCCCCCACAACCCCCTACCACCTCCGATACCACATCCAGGATATTAAGCGGGAGGGCTGGCTAGTCCCCACACGTTATCCTGTGGCAACAGAGGTAGCACAACGAACAAATGTAACAGAAGCTATTGAAACCACATCCCGAACACGTAACATACCTAGGGGCACCCGAGTAAGAACACAGTACTAAAACAGAGTGAGGATATCTGTCAATTAATTGAAGTACTGAACCCTCATGCAGGACAGGAAGGCCAGGACCCAACCCCCGTAGCGTATAGACCGTGGACACCAGAAGATATCTGTAAAGTCATAGAGGGAATTCCCCATCCACAAAGTAATCGCTATTCACCATGCAATACCCCTGTATCTCCTGATCGGAAACCAAAAGGGGAATGGCGGATGGTACAGTATGTACAAGCTGTAAATCATGTAAGAATACTTAGGGTAGCGTTGGTGCCAGACCCACACACTATATTCAATGCTATGAACATGCCACAGAAGTATCTTACCGTGGTACATATAAGCTATGCTTCCTTTGCAATACCTATACATCCACATAGTCCGTATTGCTTTGCATGTACAGTCAGGGTGACAGATACAGCCATACCCGGCTATCGCGGGGATACTGTGAAAGTACAACGATATTCTCACAGGAGATGGCTAGCTAAATTTCGGTGTTAACTCCACCCGGGGCCAGTCAAGTTCTACTTTATGTGGATGATATTCTGCTTGCGGCCCCTACCCAGCAGCAATGTATGGAAGATACAATAGCATTATTGAGATAATCAGCAGAACAGGGACATAAAGTAAGCAAGCATAAATTGCAACTACAGAGAATACAGGTCAATTACCTGGCATATCTGGTATCCAAGTAGGGTAGAACATCACATGACGATAGGAAGGTAGCAATATAATAAGCACCCAAGCCAACTAACAAGAAGGGAATGATGTCCTGTCTGGGCCGACTAACATTTGTCAAATCTGGATACCAAACAATGCTGTGGAATCCGCTGTATTGTTTGCCTTAACCTTTAATACACCTATGGCAGCACAACACATACTACACTGGATTACAGTAGCAGAAACAGCGTTCTGCAGACTAGAACGATTGATAGCCTCAACAGCTGTAGTAGGTCTCGTGAATAATCATAACACATGTCGTCAGACCGTAGATTGTAAGCGGAGATATATGACGTCAGTCTTGATGCAACAGCAGGGAAGTAAGCAACGCTACATAGCTGACTACTCATTGCAGTTGGACACTGTGGCATGGTCAGTGCCACATTGTGTACAGGCAGTTGTTGTAGCACCCATGGCAGTACAGGCCCCGGCCGTAATGTTACTAGACCACCCTCTCACTGTGAGAATGTCTCATGCAGTTGCGATCAGTCTGCTGCAAGAGAAGATAGCATTCCTGACCCGTGCTAGACATTTGTCATGTTTGACCATACCACTGAGTCAACCTCATATGGTGATTGAACGTTGTACAACATGAAACCTATCAACGTCATGTCCGACACCTGTGTATGGCACACCACACAGTTGCCTATACGAAATGGATTAAATAACTACACACAGACATGATATCACTGATATACCCTTAGATGATGCAGAGGTGACAGTTAATGTGTACGGATCATGTAGACAGAGTCCTACAGGAACGAATCAAGTAGGTTATGCAGTAGTTATTGATAATGACATTGTAGACGGCCAAACCCTGCAGCATAACGTGTCTGCTCAAGCAGCAGAATAGATAGCTTTAACACGTGCTTGTACTGTAGCGGAAAACTGATGTGTGGACATATGTCCCGATAGTCAGTCTGTTGTCTGTACAGTGCATGTTTATGATCAGCAGTGGAAGAATAGGGAATCATAACATCCACCGGTAAACGGATTAATCATGCGATTCGATCTTGAATGCATTAGACTCCATGCAGTTACCCACTGAAGTAGGTAATTGTAAATGTGCAGGGCATAGAAAGCAACAGGATAACAGTAGGAAAGGTAAGGCATGAGCTCATGCACCTGCAAAACAAGCAGCCTCACAGTTGGAAAGTGTTTGTGTGAATGAGGAATGACAAACCTCAGACAGTTTAGATGTAGAAACTGTACAAACAATGCAAACAGCAACAACGGAAGCAGAAAAGCCGACGTGATTATGACGAGGAGCAATCCTTGAACACGGACTGCACATATCCACAGTGAGAAAGCCAATATTAACGTAATGTATTCAGATATTTGGCTTTGTGGAGCCATGGGTAGAGACATGTCTCAACAGGGGGGATGGTACATTTGGTTAACAGAATACCCCTAACATAATGGAATTACGAACCACATACAAACCTCATGAGCAGCGTGTCACGCTTGCAGTAGATATCATGCACAGGGAGTATTTAAACCGAAGGGAGTGAGTTTACCTAAACCACCATAACCGCTCCGCTATTTGTATGGAGTTCATACATCTGCATAAATGTGAAGGGAACAAATACTGTTTAGCGATTACACATATATATAATCAAAATGGGTAGAAGCATTCCCAACCATTAATCCGGATGCAGCAGCAGTGGCAAAGGTGCCAGTAAAATAAAGTATCCCTAGATCTGGCATGCTGTAAAGAAGCTACAGTGACAATAGAACACATGTAGTGAACCAGACAATCACGCAACCTGGGGATTACTTTGTATTACCATGAATGTAAATTGCATGTACAACCCACAGTCAGCATGATTGCTGGCGCCAGAAATGGGATCCCGAGAAATAAGTAGAGGAGGTTGGTGGGTGACATCCAGACGAGTTACATGTGCTGTCTACCTCTAGCATTGCTGAGCATGACAACAGTTCCAAATGTAAAGTGCTGCACCCACTTCGAAGTAGTATGTGGAATGGCATATCATGTGCCAGAGTGGAAAGCTGTCATGCCTGCAGAGCCGGAGGTCGATGACTCAGTAGCAGGTGACATGAGAGGATTGTTAACTAATAACACTGTTCTTCAGTTAAAGTCTGTTACAGATAAGAGCAAACGAAGACGGACGCATAGCTGACACCAGTATCCTGTGTGTATGTCACTGTTATCCAAAGAACATTATTGCCAAGTGGACATTGCGAAGGTCTGTACCGGTACTGCTGGCAACGCCACCGCAGTAAAGTTTGCAGAGAGGTCCTGGGTCCACCTCACATTTTTCAAACCGGTAAAGGATATCAAGTCTGATTGACATCTTGTAGCTGATATACCAAAGAGCCTGAATCACCCGGCCAAGACTGTATAACAATACAAAGCAACCCCAAAGACATTTATGTTTGCTGTCCTAATGATTATACACCTATTAACCATGTTTGTGTTTACTTTACATTTTCTGGGACCTTACCTGCATATAACTACATGGATACAAATACTGATACGTGATGAACTGGCCACAGAGTGTCTTCCACACTTCAACAGATACCTAGGCATGACGCGTGTGCATATAGAGACTAGGAACACTTTAAATTGCTGTGTTTGTACTGCCATACCTACATCATATGGAGGACTTCCGATGCATGTTGTCCCCTTGGGGATAGATTGAGACTTGTGAATATCTACACTTTGATACAGGTTCTGTGAGATCACAGGACAACGTGGCAATGTACTTACCTGTTACACAAAAAGGAATTGTATGTTATCATAAACATGATACAGTTTCAGTTGTTGGGAGTATTTGTAACATAACTGTGTCTTACGAATGTCATATAACAGCCAAAGATCACAGTACTACTTGTAGCACCATTCCTAATTTGTATTGAAACATCATGAGAACAATGTTGAAGGATGTGCAGAATCATCCTGAATTGTATAAACAGTCCTCTGTTAGAGACAGGAATATGTTACATGCAGAGGTAACCCGCATCAGTAGTAAAGTAGAATATTGTTATGTTGTTTGTGGGAAATAAGCATATCAATGGTTACCTGGGAATTGGTCCGGCAGTTGTTATTTGGGTTATCTGGCTCCAGTCACATGACATACTGTACAATTGCCTGTGGGTGCGAAACGAACTATAACACATATAGCTCGGAGAACTGGGAACACAGTCGAGAAACCTTCTAATCCAGTGGGTGAAATGGAAGCTGTTCTGACATTCCAGTCTTCTGCAAGAGATAAAGGAATATCGATTCATATGGACTTGAGTGACAGCGTCACAACCTGGGCTGGAACACTCCCAGCTTCTGGAGTAGTGAAATCAATCAGGAACAGAGGAAGTTATCAAACCTGTCGGAGGAAGGATGAATGTGACTTTCCGCTCTTGAACATGTGATTGATGAACTGGATGCAATGAGAACTGTTGTGTCACAAAATGTAATAGCGCACGACTGCACCGTGGCGCTGTGAGAATTGGTACGCGCGCTTACTGAAGAAGATCGCTGTGTCCAACTACCACATGAAGAGACCAAAAGCAACGCCCACCTAGAGGTAATACAGCAGGTGTCATCCATGGCGGAACCAGGCCCAAACCCACTGACGAACCATTTCCACAAACCATTGGGTGGATGGGGTCAGTCATACTGAATATCATGATTGCCATTTGTGTTGTTCTGCTCATATTGGGAGCATGTGTCTAGTGCGGATACTGTGCATGTAAGTATTAGTCAGGGACTCTGGCGACATACCTGTACCTGAGACTATGTATCAAGACCTGTAGTGGTATTTGTCAATAGAAAATGCAATCCTACTTGCAATGTACAACAAATTACTTGCCTAGTTAAATGTTCCACAGAGGAAGAGGCTAGAGAATGAAATAATGTTGTATATGTTTCTGGATAGAGTAGAAGCAATCAAAGGAGGGAGAATGTTAGCAAAATACATATTTAAACATATATATGACGTGCAACTTTAGAAGCAAATAGTGTATAATGCATATTATTCTACCTGACAATATGGCAGTACAGCTTCTCATGCATGTAATTGCCTGTAGTGTAGCTGCAGTGTGATTGAACCCTGACCCTAGCAGTAACCAGTGCAGCAGGTGTATGTCAGTCAGCATTACTCATCTGCTCGGTTACAGAATAATACATGTATGTACAGGTATATCTGTCATCCTTCCACTGAGGAGGATAGGCTTGTGAGCTCTAACACAGAGTACAGCTGCTCAGCAGAGAGACACAGGAACCTAGTAGGACATGGAGTGAGGACTGGATATGAACAGTGTTGGAACCGTGACAGAGCAGAATTTACCAAGTACAGTCTAAGTGAATATGTGGCTCGCAAGGTTGGGCTATCCTCATGGGAAAACATGTAATAAGCATTACCTGAGCACTGTTGTAGGAATACAATGTTCTGTACTCTAGCAATGTAAATGCCTTGTGACTGACCACATCATTAATGTGTGCAAAAGATGATAGTATACAGAATGCTCATACAGATGTAACATGTATAGAGTTGAACAAATGTCTAAACTTTTACTGCATACTCCTTTGCCTCCTGCTGCACAGTAGTAAAATGTTATTAATCCCAGCTTCCTGTGTTATTGAGTGTCATTTTGAAAATATGAATGAGTGTTACAGTTTGATTTAAAAGACTTAATTGACAGATGTGTACGTTCTAGCATGGGAATAGGTCAAGCCAACCATCACAATGTCCATGTGTACCACATACACACAGCCAGTAACACGCAGTAGTAGTGCATGAAGGCATACACGACTGTGGGAATAGTACAGGACATATGGCACGTGCCAAGTGCAGATGCATGACACAAACCCAGGATGGGTGTCCCTGCAAAGAGGAACATGTGCCAACTACACCTCCCACGGATGTACCGCAATAAAACACATGGCAAACACACAGACACACTACTGTCCAACACATGACTGCAACAGAGCCTGGTCAAACACCAACATGAAGCATGCACAAACAGGGACTTGAGTAATGTTTGCCTTAACACCCCCATAGGCCAAAGAAGAATAGAATGGACATATGCATGTAATGCTGTGAAGGATGTGTGGTAGTCCTCAGTATCACAGTGTTAGGGACACAGATACACTGTCATCAACAGTGACGATGTGCAACGTACAGCATACCTGCATGTAATACAGAGGACAATCATGTGCCACAGAAATATACAGTGGCAAAAGAGTATAGTGGATAGACAATTGTAAATGTGACAAACTATGAATATAGGTTCACACGTCCATAGGTACAGGGTAGGCCATCGTCCCAGGCCCAGCCATAATACTACACCATAGTTAGGATGACTTTGCCAACCTTCTGTGCTTCAGATGAAATACCCATGATATTGCTGTATCTCCGGCAAGCACTGATAATGATGTAATCCCTGGCCTATACCTGCAATTCTACATCCAATGGACAACATACCTGCGAACAAGGCTAGGAAGGATGTCTGTCTCACATGTACTGTGATGTAGATCCACAGCATAATGAGTGTCTGGGTGATATATGTGTCACTCAAACACATCCCATTAATGACCGTGACAAGGTAAATGTCACCTGCCCTAGTGGTTCTGAGGGATGCGGATACAGTAGGTGAAGCATACACATGACATATGGGTTGACATGGCCTCGTATGTCAGGCACAGGTCGACACTAAACAGCAGGTATGTGACGTAATGTGGCAGGGTCCTACAAGTGGGGCAGCATTACACAAAATGGTGTCATCCTGCATCTGTACAACAATCAACCTATGTGGGCTTCCCAGCTGCTGTAGGTGTATGGTCAGATACAGTCTGAATGGGGCAATGTAGTAGATCATAGGTGTAACACGTAATGGGTACAAGGAGACAATGACCTAGCCTGATGTAGATGTGAATCCCTGCACCAACAGGTGGGCAATGAAGTCCCACACAACCACGATAGCAACGTGTGTGTGGAATGAATGGTGACCGACAAACACTGTCCCCTGATCCCTGGTAATCACCCCTGTGCTGAGTGGACAGCCACCTATATGCTGGACAGGGGTGACCTAGTAGTTCTCCACAGGTATGATGTTGCATTACGTCGCATTTAGCTGTGGGACATGTCCCTGACAGCAGATACGCATACCTGGGAGGCCCCTTCGAAGGATATCTGTGTCAGATGTCTGTCCCACTATGGCACCTGTTTTGCAGTCATCTACAAACACTGTTGCCCATAGCACCCCTGTGTGTGCCTGTACCGTGAAAATGTAGGTGTATGACAGGAGTGCACCCATGGAAGGGCCCCATGGGACACCACTTGTGACAGGCAGTAGGTCTGACATGCTGCCAGCAACTATGACCGTGTGAGTTGTGTCACATAGACAGTTTACAACACATTCTGTGATGTACGTGTTCACATCCCAGCCAATGGGTTTATCAACGATACCTGAGGGGGTAATGTGATGAAGGCCTTTGCCAGGTCGAGGTAGGCTGTATGGACTGCAACACCCCCATCAGTGGCCTCGGCGACTGTCCCGAAAATGTCAACCTTGCTTTAAGGGCTTGAACCGCTCCTGAACAAGACAAACGGTGTGATGCAAAGTATGTATGTCCCCTATGCAGTCATGTACGAGCAGTATGATCCTCCCCATGTCTTTGCAGATAGGTCTCCTCAGGGTAATGGGACAGTAATAACCAGCCTCAGTGGAGGTATTGGCCTTGTGACGTGGGACTACAGTTGCCATGTGACACAACCTGGGTACCCTACCTGAGGTGAGGCTACAAAGAAATAGCTGTCCTAACTGTGGGTCCAATTCATAAATGAGATAGTGGAGTACACAGCGGGTCACCAGCTGGTCTCATGGATGCTATGTCCACTACCCTGGAGAGAGCATGTCCCACCTGTGTGTCACAGAACATTTGGTGACCACAAACCACTGGTACACACATCTCCTCATGTGTGGGGAAGGGTGTGGAGATGTCCTCACTGGACTTGTCAGCCTGTATGTTGGCAATGTGTGTATGTTGAGTAAACCCCACCTCTATGTGAACCCAGTCAGAGCATATGTGGGAGTGAGCTCCCAGGTGTCGAGCATAGCAACTGAAGGTGGTATGATTGTTAGCCAGGTCCATGTAGGTATATCTGTGGAATGTGCCCTGGACAATTTCATGACAGTGTGTAACTACACATATGATGACCAAGGGTGTCATACCTCACAAGGTGTCTGCTCCACCTTGTAATAGCCACCTCCTCGTGTTGTACATCCTGTGTATGGCTGGGGTACACCACACTGGATGCTTGGCATTGGTACAATGAACCACAGTTGGGTAAGTGAATGCCTGGCTCATGCAGTCCTGTAGGTACTGGTAGATGGCAAATGTGATTGATGCAGTGGCTGCCGCAATGTCGACCACTGGCTCAGGGTCCTTAAAGGAGACCACAGTAGTGTGCAGAACTGTGTAGTCTGCCTCTGAGCAAGCAATGTGTATGGTAACTGGCAACACTCACAGCAACGGATGCCAAAAGCAGAAGCCAATGTCCAAATAACATAGATCAACTTCTGCATGACAATATGTCTTATCATACATGTATTGACACGGTCTGCTAATTACAATTGCAAATGGCCGGTAAGACTGGCCTAAAGTTCCCGTGATGTACACAGTCTGGGGTGTTGTTCCGATAATAAAGTGGCAATACCTCCCAATCGTGACCTCTGGGTATGGTATGAAAGTGGTTGTTAACCTGCAACATTGGATGTATAGCATTGGGTTCTGGTGTCGGAAGACATGGTTCCTGTAGCACTACACAGTATGGGTAGTCAAGCACACATCCGCGATTGCTGAACACACAGCATCAGTGAAACCCACTGCTCACAAGGACACAGTCCGACAAGCTCTACACTTTAAATATGCACAGTGGTGTCCATTGTCGGACCCAAAATTGACATCATACCAGATTCACGCCTTCTTTCAATACGCATCTGAACTCATTGTCGTCACAGGTACACATATGCACCGCAAGCGTGTTTAATGTTGATGATAGCTGTCCATGTAATGCAGCACAGATGCACAGAAATACCCAGGGTACTGGTCCATAGAACTGCGTCCACATCACAGTCCCGCACACATGAAGGATGTGTAATGGGTACTGTCGATTGTTGCAGTCAAGGGATTCTGGGTATGTAGATTCTGGGCTCGGTGTTGCTTCGCAGCCAATCCTTTGTCCCACCCCTTGGAGGGATGTGTGTAGCACCTGCCATACTATCCGCTAATGATGCAAACCATCCACTGGAGAATGCTAAATGCAGGTGTGAAATGTGTACAGCCCTATACTAGTGTCCAGTAGGCAATTGTCATGGATGGACAACCGTATGCCCAAGATGCCACCCACAACCGCAAACCCGGGTAAATTACACAGCCGCGGTAAGGCATAAGACAGGAAATACACATAGGGACTGCAGTTGACATTCCACATACAAAGTCGGACCGCCGTGCCAACACTCAATCTGCCAGCAACAGACTGAGGAGCACCCGCTACCATACAGCGGAACAGATGTGCGACCTGTGGAACACATACTAATGGCACACACACAACGTCACGTAGGATATGTAAACTATGGCATTCCCACCTATGAAGACAACATGGTTAAATGAATACATAGGTAATCAACATGTTCCGGTGGTGTTATATTGGAAATACAGTGACGGATATGTCCCATTGGGATGTCTGCTGTTTATATGAAGCAGTTGCTAACCAGCATCTTTGGATGTATGTCATTTGTCCACAGTACTAAATCACCTGGTTATGTAGCACCATGTGGAATGGGTAGTCTAACAGACATCCGCGATTGCTGAACACACAGTATCAGTGAAACCCACTGCTCACAAGGACACAGTCCGACAAGCTCTAAACTTTACATATGCACAGTGGTGTCCATTGTAGGACCCAAAATTTGTCTAAAGACAGGAATGCCGCATTCTTTCATCACCTAACTGAACTCATTGTCGTCACAGGTACACATATGCACCGCAAGCGTGTTTAATGTTGCTGATAGCTGTCCATGTAATGCAGCACAGATGCACAGAAATACCCAGGGTACCGGGTCCATAGAACTGCGTCCACATCACAGTCCCGCACATGACGGATGTGTAATGGGTACTGTCAATTATTGCAGTCAAGGGATTCTGGGTATGTAGACTCTGTGCTCGGTGTTGTTTCGCAGGCAATCCTTTCTCCCGCCCCGTGGGAGGGATGTGTGCGTAGCGCCTGCCTTACCCTCCGCTAATAATGCAAACCATACACCGGAGAATGCTAAATGTAGGTGTGGAATGTGTACAGCCCTATACTAGTGTCCAGTAGGCAATTGTCATGGATGGACACCCGTATGGCCAGGATGGCACCCACAACTGCAAACCCGGGTAAATGACATAGCCGCGGTAAGGCATAACACAGGAAATACACATAGGGACTACAGTTGACATTCCACATACAAAGCCGGACCGTCGTGCCAACACCGGCGTACACAGCACTCAATCTGCCAGCAACAGAATGAGGAGCACCGCTACCGCACAGCGGAACAGATTTACGACCTGTGGAACACATACTAATGGCACACACACAACGACAGGTAGGATATGTAAACTATGGCATTCCCACCTATGAAGACAACATGGTTAAATGAATACATAGGTAATCAACATGTTCCGGTGGTGTTATATTGGAAATACAGTGACGGATATGTCCCATTGGGATGTCTGAGGTTTATATGAAGCAGTTGCTAACCAGCATCTTTGGATGTATGTCATTTGTTCACAGTACTAAATCACCTGGTTATGTAGCACCATGTGGAATGGGTAGTCAAACAGACATCCGCTATTGGGGAACATACACCAGCAGTGAAAAGCACTGGGCAGGTGGACACAGTCCAGCAACATCTAACTTGACATATGCACATCGGTGTCCATTGTAGGACCCAAAAATTCTATTCAGAGAATGCCCGCTAGCTTCCTGCATTACTCACGTGATCTCATTGGCGGCACGACGGCACAGGTGCACGTATGCACGCAAGCGTGTTCAATGTTGATGATAGCTGTCCATGAAATGCAGCACACATGCACAGAAATACCCAGGGTACTGGGTCCATTGAACTACGTCCACATCACAGTCCCGCACACATGAAGGATGTGTAATGGGTACTGTCCACTGTTGCAGTCAAGGGAGTCTGGGTATGTAGAATCTGGCCTCGGTGTTGTTTCGCAGGCAATCCTTTGTCCCGCCCCGTGGGAGGGATGTGTGCGTAGCACCTGCCTCACTCTCCGCTAATAATGCAAACCATCTACCGGAGAATGCAAAATGCAGGTGTGAAATGTGTACAGCCCTATACCAGTGTCCAGTAGGCAATTCACATGGATGGACAAGCGTATGACTAAGATGGCACCCATAACTGCAAACCCGGTGGAATTACACTGCCGTAGTAAGGCATTACACAAGTAATACACATAGGGACTACAGTTGACATTCCCCATACAACAAACACAACCAGCCGATGAAGTCCAAAGCAAAGACGAGGTACTGTAGAGACCGTCAGTGACCACTCAGAGCACACCAAGAATTAAAGGCAGTCACCATAGTCTATTGAGCCCACTGCCTGCTTCATAAGCAGACTTATTCAGAATACATACAATGCAGTCCAACCTACTACATTTAAAAGCCTTAATTGGTCAGTAAATTAGATGTGCTAGGTACTAATTACATGCCTTAAAGGCAAACAAGCAAACAAACCTTACTTGGGTTACAGATTCCACACAGTGAGGACATCAGACATTGCTTCGAAAGGTACAGTCTTCATCGGAAAATAGAAATATATGTACATATATGAAAGATGAACCAACATAAAATGTTTTCCAAATGTCTGACTGTGTAAGATACATATATATGTCCTACGGATTGTGCCAATATATTAACAGAACTGCAGACACCTAGTAATATAAATGAACCATAATATATACACATAAACCGTATGATTATGACTAATGTAAAATAGACCAACGAAATGTAAAGATTCACAATGTGCTAATGTAAATATTCATTTAGAAGGTTACTTAAATAAATCAATTCAGACATCCATGTCTAAATACTAACACAAGGCCAGCGAGGTGCTTGCCCTCACATGTACTGGGATGTTGTTCCACAGCATAGTGAGTGTCTGGGTGATGAATCTGTCCCAACAACACGTTCGATTAATGACAGTGTCAAGGTGTACGCCAGCTGCCCTTGTGGTTCTGAGGGATCTAACTTCTTTACGTGAAGCATAGTCATCAGATCTGGGTTCGACATAGCCTTGTATGCCAGGCACGGGTCACCTCTGGGCAAGTGGTATGCAACTGTATACAGCTGGAATTCTTTCAGTTGGTCAGTATAACACATATACCTGAGACCCTGCATCTGTTTGTCGATGAACTGTTGGTGCCTTTCCAGCTGCTGCAGGTGTTGGGTCAGATACATTCTGAACAGGGCATTGTACCCAATCATAGGTCTAATGAGTGATGAGTACAAGGGGACAATGACCTCCCTGATCTAGATGTGAATCCCTTCATGATGATGTGGGCAATGTGGAAGGTCTACCTAACTATGTTAGCAACATGTGTGTCTAACGAACGGTTAACAACAACCCGGGTCCCCAGATCACTGGTAACCCCCTCTGTGCTCAGTGGATTGCCACCTATATGGTAGCTAGGGGTAACATTGTTCTTCCCGAAGGGTATGACTATGCATTTCCTGGCATTTAGCTGTAGGACATGTCTCTGGTACCACTTATCCACATCTGTGAGGCACTCCTGAAGGATATCTGTGTCAGATGTGTGTCTGACTTTGGCACCCGGTTTGCAGTCATCTGCAAACATTGTCACCCATAACCCCCCTGTGTATGCATGTACATTGGAAACGTAGATGCTGAGAAATAGTGGACCCAGGACTGAGCCCCATGGGACACCACCTGTGACTGGCTGTGAGTATGACATGGCGCCAGCAACTATGGCCATGTGTGTTCTGTGACTTAGCCAGTTTGCAACCCATATGGCGATGTATGGATTTACATTCAAGATGACGGGTTTATCAATTATACCCGAGGGGGGTATTGTGTCGAAGGCCTTTGCCAGGTTGAGGTAGGCTGTATGGACTGCTTTACCCTCATCAATGGCCTTGGTGACTGATTCTACAAAGTGAAACACGTGTAAAAGGCATGATCTGACTCTGACCAAGCTAAACTGGGTTGTATCCAAAGTATGCGAGTCCCCTATGTCTTTATCTATGTGTTCCATTATGATCCATCTCCATGGCTTTGCAGATAAGGCTTGTCAAACTAATGGTATGGTAATAACCAGGGTCAGTGGAGGCACCATCTATGTGGAGTGTGACTACAGTCGCCCTGTGCTACTACTCGGGTACGTATCCTGAGGTGAGGCTAAGATTAAACAGCTGTCCTAAGTGTGGGTTTAATTCCCCATAGAGTTCCTGGAGTACACAGCTGGGACACCATCTGGACCCATGGATGCTGTGTTGACTGCCTTGGGGCTGGATGTGGGTAATGCTGGACATACCCACGGCAGACGTGGCGCGTTCCCGAGTCCGATGCCCAAGGGACCACACACATAGCCGGCCTTAGGCATAGGCCAAGTAGGTAGCCGTCTAGGGCGTTGCTCTACTCAGGGCACCTTTCCAGACTCTATTTGGTGTAGGTAGACCAGGAGGGGGGTAGCGGGTGATGTATCGGTGGCAACTTCTGCCTAGGGCACCACTTAACCTAAGGCCACTCTTCCCGTGGGTAATACAGCAGTACCCACACCCAGACGCAGGTCATTGCTAGGGTCATTGCTAGTATGGCATATCATCTATGTCAAGAAACCATATATCCCCAGACATAATGGCACAGCATAATGCCTGTTCGCCCAACGGCAGGCATACGTCACCCGTGGCGGTGCGGACGTACTGCGCGAGATGTCCGTTAACAATGTCGACATTGTCTCGCTTTGTGAAACAAACTCCACATAGACATTCAATACTAAACAGCGACGGAGAACCCGATGTCCTCGTGGCTGAGCTGTTCAACCTGTTCCGCCATGTTAAATGTGTGTAGCACAGCGGAACCGGCCCAAACCAAGCAACGGACATGTCTGTGGCACAGTGAAAGTCGTCACGCAATGGTAAACCCTTGTAATATTGCGACACAGGCCATACATATGGAGGGTTAGTAATGGAAATTGGTCCGTTCGACCAGACTGTGTGCAATTAGTATAACAAGATCTACAACGGGTACACCGGCCAATCGGCGCACACGGTTACGAATAATTGGGGGGGGGGCCGTGACATGGTACCATGGACACGGACAAAACGTGCCCATGTGACTCATCTAACATTCGTACAGGGTCAGGGCAGTCCCGTACAGTGGGCGGACAAGACCAAACCCAAAGCACCACAGCAACACCCTGACAATCGAAGGCCTGTATGCGTATGGGATATAAGCACCTGTCATCTGAACAGCCCTGCGGTGACGACATATGCATCCTGGGCCATGAGCGAGGGGGAATTAGGAATGTTCAACATGCAGTACCGCACCTTTCCCAGCAGGAGAATGGATGCCTGTGACGTGGGTGTGGGGGGGGGGGGGGGATATGTAAATGTACATAGGTACCATGGGTATGCATATTAATGACAACGAACAGCTAACGTGTACTGGTCACAGTAACTGGCAAACGTGAATGCAGTCACGTTTGAATTACGACTATAGAACATATAGATGTGCACGCAGTAATGCACGCGTCCATGCTGCAAAGACTGTTACATATATAAAGCTGTAAGTGCTTTCTGCACACACGTCCGTCAACCGGATCAGACATATGTTACCGAATAGTCACAACTAACGCAAAACACGTAACCACACAGACACTGTAAACATATATAAACGGACTACGGATATGCATGTGCGCCTGCGCGTAACCCACAATCCGGACATGCGAGTGTGCGTGCGCGTGTGTGATCCAGTGGAACCAGGGAAGGTTAAGGATGTCTCCTCCACACATTTACATTCATAATTGTAAAATATATGCTTAAATAGTACTTATTGATTCCATGCTTTGTTATCGTAATGCTACTATTATACACATTGATATACAATATCCTGATCAACACACTACATTCTAAGGTGCACTCACAACAATTATCAACTATGTGTCAGGATACTGATTGTATTTACCAATATTGTATATATATTAACACATTGTTGCCGTATTATTGTTTCCATGAAGTAAGGCATGCAACACTGATATGTATATGTCACGTTATAATCAAGACTTGGAGCACTGTCCACCTAACTATGAGCAGGTTTATTGATTATTTCGCTTTAAACCGACTCTGAAGGAAGTGTATAAGGGACGGCTATGTCATGCATTCCGTACTCCGACGATGCCCCATGTTAGTAGGTGAAAGAGCTCAGTATCCTTTCACTGTGGAGTCTATTGTATTTGACAGTGTCTGTTTTTGCCGATATATGTTCCATAATGTCGTTTATGAAGATGGGCAGGACGCAAGGTTTGCTGTATTTCCGCATACTGGCACGTGGATATAGATAGGCCATGTAATACAAACGATGGGTAGTCAAGCAGACATCCACGATTGGGGAACATACAGCGGCAGTCGATACCACTGGCCAGATGGTGACAGTCCAACACGTTCTACACTTTACAAATGCACATCGGTGTCCATTGTAGGACTCCAAAAATTACGGCGTTTGCTCCGTTATCCATCGGGATCAGCCAATCAGAGTACTAACCGTGACTACGGCACAGCTAGACATATGCACCACCAGCGTGTTTAAGGTTGATGATACCTGTCCATGACATGCAGGACATATGAACAGAGGTCCCCAGACTGCCGTGTCCATACATGTGCGTCCATATCCCAGTTCCGCACACATGAAGGATGTGTCATGCGTACCGTGGGGGGTTGCAGCCATGGTATCCTGGGTATGCAAAATGGGGCTCGGTGTTGTTTGGCAGATAATCCGTTGTCCCGCCCCATGGGAGGGCTGCGGGTACAGGACGTGCCTTAGTCCCCACTAAGGATGCAAAGCATCCACTGGGTAATGCTAAAGGCAGGTGTGAAATGTGTTCAGCCCTACATCAGTGTCCAGTAGGCATTTCCCAAGGATGGACAAACGTACGGACAAGATGGCACCCATAATAGCAAACCTGGTGGAATCACACAGCCGTAGTAAGGCATAACACAGGACATACAGATGGAAACAACAGTAGATACACCCCGTAGACATCCATCCTGCCGTACAAATCCCAGTGTACACAGCAGCCAAGGTGCTATCAAGTATGTGGGGATCACCCGCTTCCACTCTGCGGAACATACGTGCGACCTGTGGAACACATATTAATGGCACACCAACAACGTCAACTAGGAAGGTCATACTATGGTTAAAATATGGCGTTCCCATACATAAATAACATACTGTCATGAATAAATAGGTTCTACATGTACCGGCTGTGTTATAATGACAATACAGTGGCGGATAGTTCACAATGGTACCTCTGAGGATTACTTAAAGCAGTTGCCAACCTGCAGTACTACAGTAACACCATATGGGTAAATTGTGGAAGGACACGGGTTCCGTAGCACTACATAATATGGGTAGGCGGACAGACATCCGGGACTGGGGAACATACGGCGGCAGTCAAACCCACTGGCCGAATGGACACAGTCCAACATGTTCTAAACTTTACATATGCACATCGGTGTCCATTGCAGGACCCAAAATTTACTCCTTAAGTAAGTGTGGGCAGCATAGTGTGAACCGGAAGAGGTGACAGCCATGACTACTGCACAGGTAGATATATGCACCACAAGCGTCTTCAAGGGTGATGACAGCCGTCCATGAAATGCAGGACATATGAATAGGACTCCCCAGGCTGCTGCGTCCACTCACATCCCATTTCCGCACACATGAAGGGTGTGCAAGGGGTACTGCCGAGGGTTGCAGACATGGGATTGTGGGTATGCAAAAATGGGTGTCGGTGTGGATTGGCAGATGATTCGTTGTCCCGCCCCGTGTGCGGGACGTGGCCATGGCATATGCGTTACTCCGCAATACTAATACCGATCATCCACCGGAAATGGAGAATGCAGCTGTGAAATGTTGACAGCCCGATACTAGTGTCCAGTAGGCAGTTCCCATGGATGGACAAACGTACGGCCAAGATGGCACCCATAGCTGCAAACCTGGGGGAATCCACAGCTGTTGCAAGGCATAACCCAGGGAATACAGATAGGGTCTACAGTAGACACTCCCCATTCAAAGCCAGACCGCTGGGCAGATACCGCGCATACAGCACTCAATCTGCCAGCACATCTATGGGGATCACACGCTTCCATACAGTGGAACAGATGGGTCACCTGTGTAAACATACCAATGGCACAATCTCCACGGCTGGGAATGACATACGATGGTCAAACTATGGCGTTGCCACCAATGAAAGACATCCTTCGTGAATTAATAGGATTGATGTCAATAGACCATGGCAAACACCCAATGAACAGGGAAGACTTGCTGGCACCCTATGGCCACAAACCATGTCACACATAGGTAGATGGAACAGTCAACTTAAACATTTCGTCCACGACAGGTCGCATATGGTATCCAAAGGTACTTCATAGACATGTATGCGCTATCACCCGTTGGCCCGGAGACTTACACATAACATGGAAGTATCCAGGCTTTAAATGTCCACCCTTACACTTCCATTTGTCACTGTCTATGCGAGCAATGGAGATGTAGCCACAGCATAGAAAGCAGAGACGCATGCTAACGAAAACACACACATGTCAACATCACAGAAAGCATACTATGAACACACGTATTACATGATATTGTACTATGAAACACAAACAAACCAGCAACCTGCAGCAAGAATAGTCCCCGTAGTTCGACACAACACAAGTCTTCGTAACATTTAAACAGTTCATTAAAACATGCAACGTTTTCTGTTTTCACAACGTGTGCAGAAAAAAAGCTATGTCTAAGAATGTTCACAATCAACAATGTGAGTCTTAACATGATTTTAAATATCACACTGTTGATTGTGAACACTTTAAGGATTTGCTTATTCAGTTGTATTTGCGAAAGCAACGGAAACACACACACACACGGAAGGGACGGGAGATGAACCTACGCCTATTTACATGAACTCAGTACAGTATGAAGCATTTACAGAACGCTACCGAGTTAACTGACGTGAGCGCTGTCAGAGGCATACTTGTAGGCTGGTGACGTCACCCGCAAGACAATAGTTGGCAATAGCCAAGGCATGTGTTGCGGAGCATCTAAAAGCATAATCAGTCGCAGAGGCAGCTGGAAACACACACACAGAGACACACACACACACGGAAGGGACGGGGACGAACCTACGCCTATCTACATGAACACACTACAGTATGAAGCATTTACAGAACGCTACCGACTTTACTGAACAGAGCGCTGTCACACGCATACTTGTAGGCTGCTGACGTCACCCGCAAGACAATAGTTGGCAATAGCCAAGGCATGTGTTGCGGAGCGTCTAAAAGCATAATCAGTCGCAGAGGCAGCTGGAAACACACACACACAGACACACACACACGGAAGGGACGGGGACGAACCTACGCCTATCTACATGAACACACTACAGTATGAAGCATTTACAGAACGCGCTACCGACTTTACTGAACAGAGCGCTGTCACACGCATACTTGTAGGCTGCTGATGTCACCCGCAAGACAATAGTTGGCAATAGCCAAGGCATGTGTTGCGGAGCGTCTAAAAGCATAATCAGTCGCAGAGGCAGCTGGAAACACACACACACAGAGACACACACACACGGAAGGGACGGGGGACGAACCTACGCCTATCTACATGAACACACTACAGTATGAAGCATTTACAGAATGCGCTACCGACTTTACTGAACAGAGCGCTGTCACACGCATACTTGTAGGCTGCTGACGTCACCCGCAAGACAATAGTTGGCAATAGCCAAGGCATGTGTTGCGGAGCGTCTAAAAGCATGATCAGTCGCAGAGGCAGCTGGAAACACACACACACACACACACAGAGACACACACACACACACACACACACACACACACACACACACACACGGAAGGGACGGGGATGAACCTACGCCTATCTACATGAACACACTACAGTATGAAGCATTTACAGAATGCGCTACCGAGTTTACTGAGCAGAGCGCTGTCAGGAGGCATACCCCTACGTGAGTGGTATCATTTGCAGAGGCAATGCACCCGATCGGGAGTTAGGACAGAGTACGCAGTCACGCAGTCTGTTACCATCCCAAGGTCGCCGGACAGTAACACGTTAGTGCTGCAGTCGGGAATACCAAGTAACTACTGATCAGTACATCACTGCCTACTGGGCATGCTCAGACACTTAGACTCGGCACAGAGCAGACATGCATACACATGGTGCGACGGCATGGGTGGCGGAATGTGGACCGTCGTGTGTGTCCAGCCACACAACAGAAACCTGGCCATGCCACAGACGTGGCCGCTATGTGGGGATACAGGCATGCACCCGGGTATAACTGCAGACGGGCGGGTGTGCACTGTGCTGTGTGTCTATCTACACAGCTGCCTACTGGGCATGCTCAGACACTTAGAGTCGGCACAGAGCAGACATGCATACACATGGTGCGCGGGCATGGGTGGCGGAATGTGGACCGTCCTGTGTGTCCAGCCACACAACAGCAACCCGGCCATGCCACAGACGTGGCGTTGCTGCGGGAATATCTAGGTGCAATTAACCATGTGTAGGACTGGCCTACAGTTTGTTGCATGCTACAGACAACCCTCCCAAACACAGGATACCTTCACAGATGTCCTGAGGACACTGGTGAGTGGGCATGCTCTCACAACAGCACCGTATTGGGTGACATGAACCACCCATACATAGCCTGGGAACATTACCCATGGCACAACACACTACGCCAGCGGTCCCAGGTGTTCACACACCTGGCCACTGTTAAACAGCCATGCACCATACATACTAGGGGGGGATGTCTGACAGTTCTGCCCATCACACATGGTGAGGATATGCCCCACACAGGATGTACAGCCCTCAATGGTGATGCAAGACCGTATAGTGGATCCACTGGTCATCCACATCCTGTAACCAACACCAGCATGGGGGACCTCAGTGATGACCTCTCCACAGAAAACCACACATCATACGACCGGTGTGGTACCCTACAAGTCCTCCATGCCAGTGTTGAACACAGGCCAGACCGGCAAACGCCTAATGAATGCCTTCTCTGAGCACCCACATGCATGTCTGCAACAGGCAAACATGATGACATCAGGACCTTGTCCACCACAGGTAGGCACATGGTGTGGTGGACCGCAGCCACTGACTACCTGTACATCAACAGTTGGAGCTAATACATGGCAGAGCAATGACAGTACCAGGGAAACCATCACCCATTCATACCGGCATCACCATACGGCCCCACATACCATCATCCACGGCCGCTTGTGGGAGTGGTACTGCAGAGGGCACATGAGACAACCATAGGGCCTTCCCTAACTGTGGTAAGGACATGGTTGGGGGCACACAGACTTGGCTGGAAATGGTCCAGAATGGTACAACAGTCACTGCACCCACAGACATTGTCTGCAAACCAGCAGACATGTTCCATGCATACATCCCCCCCCCAAGAGGGAACATATCCATCCCACCAGAGTGTATCCTCCCAGACATCTCATATGGCCTGGAGTGATCCCATATCTCTATGGCGGTTGACACGTCAGCAATGGGCACCGATAGTGTCCCTGGCTGTGTGCTACCCATCCTCATTGAGGCCCTTGGCCCACACATGCGGCCACTGTGTCATGTTAGCCTTACTATGGGCTATGTCCCCAATGGATGCCATATGGCATCTGTGGTCCCACTATGCCAGGGTAGTGCTCTTATGGACTGTCGGCAGCCACACCCTATACGCTTGACAAGCCTTGTCTGCAAAGCTGTGGGGAGGTCCATACAGGTGGCCATGGTTACAGATAGCGGTGTACAGCCAATACCAGAACATACCCACAACTACATAGTCAAGGGCGGATCCTGCCTCCCGAACCTGCTCGTCCTGTCTGGAGTGGTCACCAAGGCCATTGATGGGGATACGTGGGTTTGCACACAGTACCATGACCTGGTGGGAGCGTTCAGAGCACACTACACATGGGACCCATGGAAAGGCTCGCCAGCATACATGTGGGGACATATGTCACCCGATGCTTCTCAGACAGGTTGGAGGTCACACCACACAGGGTTGGTGCTCAAGGTGCCTTGTCACACTCATATCTGGACCCAGTGGAGGCCCACAGGGCTCACTCCTGGGCCCCCTGCCATATGGCATCCGACCTTCCAATGTGCATGCAATCATAGGGGGATTGTAGCAGACAAGGTATGCAGATGACTACGCACCAGCCAACATACCCAACACCCCACGTTACACGGACATCCACCTAGGGCGTCATAGACATGGATGACTGGTGCCAGAGCCATGGCCTGCTACTAAATGCCAGAGAAGGTGCAGCACTACCCAGTGTGAAGGACATGTTTGTCCCAATGTCACATGTAGGTGGTACGCCATTAAAGATGGTGGACATGTTCAGGGAAATGGCTACCACACCTGTCGGCAACCTCTGTCAACACACACAATGGCAATGTGGGTGTGAAGACATTCCATTGTGGCGTCCTGGTCTGGATGGAATCGCAACCACATCAGGGGTGTTCATTGTACCCCTGTACACATCACACACCAGAGCAATGACTGCGTACAATGGCACATGTGGCCTGTAGCTAACCTGACGCCTGCAGCACTCGGAAGGACCGCAAACGTTCCACATGACGGGGATGACGGTGCTAGGACATGTGTCACAAGCTGCACGGCCAAGGGGACACCGGCTGTAAATCTTCACAGCACATCTGCTCCGTGGTGATCTGTGCCTGGCATACACGGCCATGTCTGACCTGGGTGACATGGGCACATTCCACCTCCCAGGCTCCATGCAAACACGGGCACAGAAGCGACTGTCAAACACCTCAACACAAAGATGAGTGAGACGTGCTGGGGGAACAGGGTTAACGGCCAGACACCCCCTACAACACGTGCGGGGGTGCCAGGCCATGTGAAGGAACGTCCCTGACTGCCTTCGTCCAGGACTGCTAATGACGTGTGGATGTGTGACGATAGTTTTGCGCCAGGCAACATCTGTGTGTCACTGCTAGACCAGGGACTGGGGACTGATGGATATGGCATCCCCATCCTGAGGGGTGTTAGATGCCACACACAGTCATGCTAGGTCCACACATGTCGTAGGGCACATATCCTGTTACGCTCATGTGCCTATGTACCTATGTAGGGGTCCATGCCGGATGCGGGTAACTGTGCTATGCTGATGTTGCCAGACATGCCTGTGGGTACCCCACGACTACACGTGGGGAACTAATTACAGTGCTCCCAGTAGGCACGTGCAAGTACACCATCAGTATCATACGGGTTAACTGCACCGACTGGTGCTACACATGTAACCACCACACATACTGTGTACACATATCAATGAATGCTGCACCTGTCCTGCATGGTATGTCTGCTGCATGATGTCCGTGCACAACCCACATCACATACACACCTGTCACCAGCCATACACACACACCACAACATACACATCACATACTATGCGGACACAGGTATCACATACACCTCTCACTATCGTGTCCACCCTGTGCATCAGAATATGTTAGCTTAACCGTGCAGTGATGGTGTAGCTCACAGTTATGCGGCAGAGACTTCATCATATGCACAGGGTGATATGTGCCACAGGCATGGGCTGTACCAATGGATGACATCATGTGTGTGTGTAAGGGCCTGTGCATTGAGTGGGCATGACTATGTAGATTGCATGTGGGTGTGGTGGAGCCCTACAGTTGTGTCTGCTGTGTGTGGGTGTGTGTGTACACAGTTCAGTCATCTGTGATGCCTACACGGGGTATGCTTGGCAGCCCCTGACTGTACAGTGCAGGTGTTACGGCTCACTGTGTCCGCCGGCGGCGACGTGACCCGCTCCTGCCTGGGGTCGCACGGGCACGACCGGGTGGAGGTACGGACTGTCCACTCTCCAATGTCACATGTCCGCTGGAAACGTGCCCACGACGGGGCCGTCCAGGGCCACGTCCACGTGGCCTGCTCTGTCCTGGTGTGGATGGTGTAGTAGCAGCTGCACTGCTGCTGCTACCAGCACTGTCTGGGTGGGCATGGGAGGTGGCACGCACACGCTGACCTGCAGCAGGTGGTGTTGCTGGCACACGCCCACGTGCCCTATGCCTCACCCCTACCTGGGGTTCCTGCACGGACTGCGCACGCTCAAGGATGGCCATGCCTCGTTCGAGGATACCAGCCATGTCACCCAATCTCCTATCCAGAACATCGGCAAGATGCTGTTGTGCATTCGCCAATGCCTGGATGTTGTCATTCAAGGTACGGATTGCGGACCTCTGCAGCCTCTGTCCTTCCTGGTTCTGCCGTTCAGCACATGCCTGCACCGCCATTACAGTCTGGAACATGCGTCTGGTTATACCAGCTGCTGCACCCTGTATGGCAGGTGTATGTCTAGCGGTGCTCCCCCTACGAGCAGCTCCTGCCACATGCCTGCGTGGCACTGCACCAGTCCTTACACTGGCAACATCGTGTGTACCCACACCTTCTGCAGCCACCACACATTCCTGCTCGGGGCCAAGAGACGCTGACTGACCGTCATCTATGGGCAACGGTGTTGGGGTATGTGTCGGCATCTGAACCGTGAGCGGGGTTGAAAGGGACGTATGTGTGATGTTCTCCGGTGGCACAGTGTCTGCCTGTGACGACCCTGCCTGTGCCTCATGCACATGGTCATCACCACTAGTATCTGTGGGGACACTAGCATCAGATTGACCGCAGGAGGGAACTCACCTACAGCACCTGTCAATACAAAGACATACCATCGGTTACAATACAGACACACACACACACACACACACACACACACACACACACACACACACACACACACACACACACACACACACACACACACACAGCATGCATGTGATAATGCAGGTGGCATGCAGCATTCACACAACACAGACCAGTGAATGCAGACCAGACATTCATAGTGGCAGTATGTACACTGCCCTGGTGGGGACAGTACAACAGGCAGGTGTCATTTAGTAGGCATGCAGTACACACATTCATGGTAGTTTGCATGCATCAGCGTGATACACCGTGTGGCCACGGGCGAGTTGAGAGTACACATGGCTGCCGACACTATGTAATGTACACCGCAAACATGTGCGGTATCATGTGGACATGTGACGATGGTGTCCCACCGCATGCACCACATCACAACGGCTGTCACGGTGCAGTGTTATGTGTACAGTCTACAGATACAATGTATGGGTAACACTGATGTCTGTGCAGGTACGTTTGCTGTGAGCTGTGTACATAGCTGTACAGTGTGGAGTGTGGGCTCTGTGCCACTGCACAGTAGCAGGACACAGCTATGTGTCTGTGCGATGCGTGACCTGGACGCATTACATTGCCATGTCTGTAAGTCAGTTCAGCTGCTCAGCAGCACGTATATGGTGGACATTGGAGGCACCTGTAGTAGCTGTGGAGAGGCATTCCATGTCACTGGTGTACTACATCGGATGTCCAGGGGGTCCACTACAGTGATGAACCCACTATGTGTGTACAGGGTGCAACGGTGACTACCCACTGTGGATGTGCTGTGTGGCAACATGCCTGTAGGTATCGACCATGGCCTTGTCTGTCTGTGTCATTGACAATTGTGTGTGGTAGACATCGTGCACACGGCCCTGTGGTGGCCCATGTGACATACAACCATACTAGTGTGAGGTGTCACATTCTCTACGTATATGCTGACAGTGTGGATGTCTGCTATGTTGTGCATAGGTCATGTCATGGTGTGACAATGCTGCAGCCAGACATCCACGTGCATGGGACATGGCATGTGCCATGTCACAACGTGTGCACCCGATGCAGGGGCATGGGTCACATTGGTAACACCTGTGCTCTGGCCAGATCACAGCTCACTATGTGGTACTGTGTGCATACTGCACTGGCATACCAATGCATACTACACATGCAGCCATTGTGTAACACCTACACCATTGTATGCATAGCTGAATGCACGTAACACACCAATAGGTTGTGTGGTGTCATACCACTCTACGCTAATGGTTGTATCTACTGTACATGGGTGGTGTGTGTGTCGGGTGGTGCGAGCTGTATACCGTGACTGGGGCACACACAGGTGAGAATGTCATGCCTAGACACATGGGGAATATCAATACAGCAGAACATGCCTTTGACTAGCAACAGACTTACCTGCAACAGACCCTTGTCCTTGCGACACGCCAGACGTACCTGTAAAGACATTACACAAAGGTATACACATTAGCCATTACTATCTCCACGGTCAGCACTGTGCATGTCACATCATGCATGTGTGTTAGCATGTGCTATGCACATGTCTGCTAACACAACATAGCATACTATGGTTTGCATCTTGTGTGGCCATATACCTGGCATGTATTGCTATATCATGTGTTGTACTATGACACCCACACACACGTCGCTTATCATACAAACATGCAACACTGACTTACCAGTCGGCTCCAGGCTCATAGTTCGGGAGACACCCACCTCCACGATGGACGCAAGTGTTTCTGCGTGTTGTTACGTGGGTGTCCCCAGACTGGCCAGGAGCTCCTCCGTGGCTGTGAGTGGGGGCTGGGTTGGTGGCCCACCACCTGTCCCATGTTGTTGCCTGGCGATTGCAGCGGCACGCTGTCTTGCATGCCGGATCAGGTCTGTGCAGTGCCTGCGGATTTGCTGATAGCTGCGGTTGTATCCGCCCAGGCTGTTCACCCTCCTGCACATCTCCTCCCACATCTCCTGCCGTTCCTGTGCCTGCTGTGGCACATGGCTGAATAGCACGGCGTGATTACTATGGAGGTATGGAATTATCACCTCCTCCTCCTGTCGGATGAAAGGTGGAAGCCAGGAACGTGGCATTATCTGGAAGACATAATGATGGTGGCAGGTCACATTCACACTGCTGTGCTGGCATACTGTTGGAAATACATTGCTATGACATGTACGACATCTGCACAGTGATCTGTGAATGGCATCGTGGCAGTGCACAGCCGATGTTTTGGCTTCACACCATTGAGCACTGGGTGTCACATCATATCTGTGTGCCACCCCATCACACTGTACACGCACCATGTAGATGTTAGCCTGCCGTGGACATGTGTACCTGGCAGCACCTATGTCCATATCAGTTGGCATAGGTCCCCATGTGACGTCTGTGCTACTGTTCACCTGGACGCTGTGTATATGTCAGTACACATCACGTCTGTGTCCATTGTGAACGTCAGCAGCGGCACTGTACACATACACATGGACACCTGCACATGCATGTGTTGTGCCATGTACTTCCACACAGCACTGTACGGGTGTTGGACAACTTGCCACAGCTCACCTGTGTTGCACATGTGATAGACATGGAGCAATGTGTAACCATGACACATTAGCAGGAAAGGCCATGCATAGCATGTACACACACACATTGTGCAGAGCATCACACAGCACCTGTAACATGACAGGGTGCATCACCGCCACATTACTGCTGTGTATGGTTGATAGTGAGAGTGCCTTTTGTCCATTGCACCATGTAGGACTGTGATAGCTCATGCAGCCTTGCTGGTCAGGTCTGCATGATATGGCAGGGTATGCCACATACATGGCCCTGGGTTTGATCCACCTGGGGGTTGACGGTATTGGCAGGGTGGCTGTCCATTGCATATGTCATAGCTGTGTGAATATGGACATTCAACATGTTTATCACCATGGTGTGGACACTGTCCTCAGCGGTATGCTGTACGCTGCTTGTTGAGGGTGTGTCTGGTGCATGCAGGTATCACACATCCATGCATACACTGTAGCCCTGGCAGGTGCTATTTGCTGGAATATTGATCGACACAGTGCTGTATGTGGACACACACCGCTATCCCATGCACATGGATGGCTGCCTGCACTGATGTGGGTACCACATATGTGTACATCCAGTGGCCGCTGCCACCCACATGTCTGCTGCTGCACTACACCGCCATCCCTCCCTCTGTGAATGTGGTGTTGGGCTCAGCAGAGGTATCCATGTATGGGGACAGGGATGTTCACATAGCAGGCCCACTGATGGTATCGTCGATCTGACCATACACATATGACGCACCCCTCACACATACAACCCATTCATATTGTTGTTCACAACGGTGACACAGCTATATTGCTATGCTGGAGGCATTCACAGACATACATACACAGAGGCATGCACGTCCATCTGTGGCATTGCCTGGACTATTGCTGTGGTTCGGCACCTAACGTGTTTGACTGCAGCTGGCGCAGACCTACTGTGCACATGTCTACACGGTAGGCCTGTTCTACGGTAGGCATCTGTGATGTGCTGTGCACATCTCATATCTGCACATTTGGTTGGTGTCCATCGGTCCACGGGCCAGTGGTGGGACATACAGGGATGTTGCTGAACATATATGCATGCGACCCTGTACAGCTGTGATGCTAGCCTCTCAGATGCTCATGTGTCGTGGATGTGAACACCGTACACACACATGTGGTTGTGGGCTGCCGTCCGTACCCATCTCCACCTGTGGGTTGCTATCATCCCACACACTCCTTGTACTGTATGTTCAGGCTATGCACCTATGTGGGGCTTGTGTGCATGCAATACGATACTATGTGCCTTTGCACCCATCACAGACAATGTCACACAGGTACACCGGCAGCCGTACACATCGCAGCTTGTTGTCAGCACGTCACATGTGGTACACACCTAACACATCTCCTGTGGGACATGGTCATTTGTATGGGCATGTCCAGTAGTCACATACCACAGCTACCCCTACATGACGGCTATGCAGGACATGTGTGTGTACAAAAACACAAGTAGAGGGAAGCTGTATATTACAAACAAAACCAACAAACAGCTCCGGGAATAAGCCAATAGATATCCAGGTGTCAAAAGGAAAACGCCAAGTAAAAAACTTTCTTTTATTAACGCCAGTATATCCAAAGGAATTAAACACGTTTTCGTTGCTGAGGTGCAACTTCTTCAGACAATGAGAACAACTACAAATAAGGTTTAAATACACTGATGTAGAGTGTCATGTGATTCTCATTAACCACTTGCATACACATATCCAAAAACTATACCATGAAAAATATTTTGTACATGAATCAACTGTTTGCATAAATACAACATAGTAATGTTAAAAACATTTAAAAAATAGTTGTCTAAAATGGCCTAAAATAAGGACCAAAGAGTTTAGTTACTAGTGAACATAATATACTTCTAGAAAATTATATAATAATGACTACATCCTACTGGCCTTTAGTTTTAATATAGGCTTAATGGAAATGTAGTCATTCAAGCCAGGTTTCTTGTTTGACTCAAAAAATCTGCCAATGGGTTTCCTTTCTTCCAATTTAGCTTGCCATGGTCCTCCCCTAGGGTCCACGTTGATCCTTTCTAAAACAAAGAATCTATATCTAGCTGTAGGACATGTCTGTGTATGTTTGTATAAGGCATTGTTAATGTTCGCTTTTTGTACATCATACATGTGCTCGTATATCCTGCGTTTAAGAGTACGCTCTGTTTTGCCCACATAGTATGCTGGGCACTCTAAACAGATGGCAAGATATACTACTCTAGTGGAATTACAATTGTAATACTCCCTAGCTTTGACCACTCTGTCTAAAGCTGTGATGGTAACTATCTCGTCCTGTAGGATGTAAGAACATTGTGGACAGGTTCCGCATTTGTAGGTGCCTTTACGCACCCGTGTTGTTTTGTTTTGGATAGGGGCATGTTCTAATAAAGTTTTAATATTTTTGCCCCTACTGTAAACCATCTTTAAGTCTTTTCTTTGAAACCTGGATAGATCAGTAAAAGCCGTGAAAGCATCCCACTCCTGTGTGATAATTTCTCTAATAGCTGCTGAATTTGAACTGTATTGTGTAATAAAGGCATGTGAGAATTCGGCCTTGTTCTCGCCTTCTTTTTGCCCAGTTGGGTTGATACCAATACCCAATACTGGAGTATATTTATCTTTTCTACCCTTCACAACCTGTTCCTGAATTTGGTTGATGAACTTAACCGGGTATCCCCTATCTTGAAACATGGACCTCAATGTATTACATTCCATAAGAAAGTCTTCGTCCTCTGACGTCATACGTGAAATCCTCACATACTGTCCTTTCACAATACCTCTTTTCTGATGTATAGGATTACTATGTTGTATTTATGCAACAGTTGATTCATGTACAAAATATTTTTCATGGTATAGTTTTTGGATATGTGTATGCAAGTGGTTAATGAGAATCACATGACACTCTACATCAGTGTATTTAAACCTTATTTGTAGTTGTTCTCATTGTCTGAAGAAGTTGCACCTCAGCAACGAAAACGTGTTTAATTCCTTTGGATATACTGGCGTTAATAAAAGAAAGTTTTTTACTTGGCGTTTTCCTTTTGACACCTGGATATCTATTGGCTTATTCCCGGAGCATGGGATGCTTTCACGGCTTTTACTGATCTATCCAGGTTTCAAAGAAAAGACTTAAAGATGGTATACAGTAGGGGCAAAAATATTAAAACTTTATTAGAACATGCCCCTATCCAAAACAAAACAACACGGGTGCGTAAAGGCACCTACAAATGCGGAACCTGTCCACAATGTTCTTACATCCTACAGGACGAGATAGTTACCATCACAGCTTTAGACAGAGTGGTCAAAGCTAGGGAGTATTACAATTGTAATTCCACTAGAGTAGTATATCTTGCCATCTGTTTAGAGTGCCCAGCATACTATGTGGGCAAAACAGAGCGTACTCTTAAACGCAGGATATACGAGCACATGTATGATGTACAAAAAGCGAACATTAACAATGCCTTATACAAACATATACAGACATGTCCTACAGCTAGATATAGATTCTTTGTTTTAGAAAGGATCAACGTGGACCCTAGGGGAGGACCATGGCAAGCTAAATTGGAAGAAAGGGAAACCCATTGGCAGATTTTTTTGGAGTCAAACAAGAAACCTGGCTTGAATGACTACATTTCCATTAAGCCTATATTAAAACTAAAGGCCAGTAGGATGTAGTCATTATTATATAATTTTCTAGAAGTATATTATGTTCACTAGTAACTAAACTCTTTGGTCCTTATTTTAGGCCATTTTAGACAACTATTTTTTAAATGTTTTTAACATTACTATGTTGTATTTATGCAAACAGTTGATTCATGTACAAAATATTTTTCATGGTATAGTTTTTGGATATGTGTATGCAAGTGGTTAATGAGAATCACATGACACTCTACATCAGTGTATTTAAACCTTATTTGTAGTTGTTCTCATTGTCTGAAGAAGTTGCACCTCAGCAACGAAAACGTGTTTAATTCCTTTGGATATACTGGCGTTAATAAAAGAAAGTTTTTTACTTGGCGTTTTCCTTTTGACACCTGGATATCTATTGGCTTATTCCCGGAGCTGTTTGTTGGTTTTACATGTGTGTGTACAGCTACTGTGACATGTACACGAGCAATGCCCCCCTACCTACATCACATGGTACTACCTGTGGAGTATGTGTGTCTGCATCCATGCTATGGCCATAGATGACAATTGTACATCAATATGTGCAACATACCTCATTGGGGGTTGTCATGTGCACATGTTCCATGTGTCAATGCATTGTTTGTGTCTGTTGGGCGGTCATTGTTGTGCATGGTTTACATGGCTGACATAGCGTACTGTGTCTGATTCCAGGTACTTCATTGGGCTACCAGCATTGTACATTTCTACAGCACATTCCAGCCATCATGTAGCCAGCTTAGATGACAGTGGGAGGTGTTCCGCCATGTGCACATATGTCACACAGTACGAGGGTGACTGACACACATTGTCAGGACTGGGTTCTGACTGCTGTGGCTGTGTGTACTGGTGTTGACAACCATGACTGCACCAGATGGTGTCTTCTGGATGTGTGACATTCACAACAAACACCTACATTCACATAGCAGCACATCGTCCACGACAATGGACATTCCTGCATGAACACTGTGTATGCGGTATGTCTGTATGACCACTGCATATATCACTGGTGGCCACCAGCATGGCTGCCTACAACAGCAGTGTGTATCCTGTGCAAACATGGGTTACACCAGTCACAACACACCTGTGTCAGATGGCCCTGTAGTGGGTGACAGTGCAGTTCCATTCATCATGTAACAGTATACATCGTGCACCAGTATGTTGCAGACATGTGAACGGCTGTGCTAGTCGACATATGCACACATGACACATCACCTGGTACACCGTGTCTGCCTTGCCACCTGCTATTGTGACCACCCTGTGATGACATTGTACGGCCCACATGGACTGGGACATGTGATGGCTCAATGGTGAATTAACCCTCCAGGTGTGTGTCTAGCCAGGTGTCCAGTAGCCAGTGGTCTGCATGCAAGGATAGTGTACATTGGCCTACTCTGTCACTGGGACTGTTGACTATGGTCATACTGTAGTTATGCAGGCATGTGGTGTTTGTCCAGTCTGATAGTCGTGTTCAACCACACTACCGTGGCACACATGACCTGTGGACATCTGCCTAAGGTGTGCAGCCCACATGTACATCTTCACATGCTATGCTGCCTGTGCAGCGGTGTCACATGTCTGTCTCCGGCAGGGCTGTCACAGGTAGGCACAGCATGCAGTGATGAGTGACAATGCTTACACCCTCCACTGTGCTATACACTAGCACTGCACACACAGTACAGCACACATGTCATTTATCTGCAGTGCCTGGGACCTGCCTCCATGCCCTACACGGCACACCTGCCAGTCCAGATTGTACACAGATCATACCTCCCAGGCACATACCTGGACTGCAACACACACGGGTGGGTGGTTTCCACACCACACCGTGATTTACACACATACTGTATATTCCCATGACACATTGCATCATAGGTAATCCATGTTCAGATACCCATGTTCGTGACCGCTACGCACATTGTGACACGCGACAGTGAATACACTGTACACCACAGGTTACATGCCGGTCGGGTTGGCATACTGTACATTGCACCTAGGACAGTTGCTACTGCTATGTATTGCCAGCAACACGCCCTTCCCTAGTATGGACTCCCATGTACCCACACATGCTTGGCCATGCAGTACGCATAGCTGGGTGACACATTACACGACACATACCATACCTACACTACCCTCGGCATGCACCAAACCTCCATGTGTCTGTGTGCTAGGCCTACACACATCCCCCCTCTGTTTGCTGAACATCCATGCTTCTCATCCCTGCTAGCCACACCCTAAACACACAACCATAGCAGCATGCATGGTACATACACTCTACAGCCGGTATTACTGACATCCACTGACAGAGGTAGTTGATGGCATGGCACCCCGTATGATGGACAGTCTACGTGCCTATGCCAACACTGATCACAGTGCACTTCTGCTACATTTACACACTGGTAGGGACCATGCTATTCCACACTGAGACATGGTGGTACTGGCCTTTTCACAGACGCCACAGTGGTATTCCTGTTCCATGCACACATGCTGTATGGGCACATGTGCAGGCTGTTGCATGGTAGTTATGTTCACCTGTGTGTGGTGTGTCACTTGACAGTCATGGTGTGTCCTCATGGTGCATGACATACTCCACAGCTAGCTACCTACACATGACTGCCAGACATTGCAGTGTGGGCCCTCATGCAGTGTGGTGGTATGTCTCTGCTGTTTGACTACATCCACATTCAATGCGGCATACCACAGTCATGCAGGCATTGCCAACACAGATGTTGCTGGCATCGTGCCTGCCAATGGGGTACCTACCAACAATACACACTCTCACTCACTACAGGGTTCCAATCCTTGGCTGGACATTGTATTAACCCTGTGGACACATACATAGTACTGCCATGCACATGTTATGTCCGGGAACACAGTCCCAATGTCACCTCAAATCGCCATAGTTGTTGTATCCCGCCAACCTGGCTGTTACATGTCTCTGCAGCAGCACACTGCAGTGACTGCTAGCCCATTCATGTACGTTGTGTACCCTGACCACCACACTACCACATCTATCACACTACACATGGATGGTACTGCATTGCACATATGGGGCTGCATCTCTACACCCATGACTGGGCCATTCAGTATGGCACTGGGCCACATCTTGCCATACATGCTTCACACACTCATTGACTACCTGCATGCCTTTACTGGCACCCTTGTTGGGCTTCTGTGCGCCACAGAACACCACATCCCATGCTGGCCACCTGTCATACTATTGCATGGGTGGTTGGGGTGGTACAGAGGGTATCACATCAGACATGATCCGCTCTTTGCCCTTCAGCACCATTCCACTTTATGCTATTGCCAATGTACACATCCAGCATCACATCGCCCTATGTCTCGGGATGTTCGCCATGTGCCTCCTGTACAGTTCACACAGTGGTGCAGGCATATCATGCTAACTACAACAAGTCAGGGACGTGTGACATTGCACAGTCCTCAGACATGTGGCCCCTCATGCTCAGTATTTGCATCGTACACTACCTGCTGTCACACAGTACTGTACATGCCTACATATACCACTTCTACATACCTGGCAGCATTCTAGCTCATCCTACTCATGTTGCTGACACCCATACAGGTGTCAGTGTGGCAGATATATCATGTGGATATCATTGCATCAGTTACATCACACATAGTGCATACACATCACCTTTGCATACTGACAGTCATGCGGTGTGTATCACATGGATACTGTCCCTATACAGGCATATCACGTTGTACATGGTTGATGTACACACACATGCCCCACATGGTGCTGTGGTTGCCATATTCCACCATGGCGTGGGTACACATGTGCAGGACCACGCATTTCTGGACCGTATGTCTAGCTGATACCTTGGGTGCCCTTGTACCTGTGCCATACAAACATGTACATGCAGGCCGTGTTACAATAACACATGTGTGGTGTACCTTACACAATGGATACAACGTTACATGTCTCAGTATAGTCATGCTGTGATCTCTACCCGGCTCAGACAGTTTACATATGCAAATGACAGTCATGTAACACATCTGTACTCACCTGCATGCCACTAACACAGGGGTGTAATCTACTCTGCCATGGGCCATGTTCTCCACAGTACTGATGCATGTAGTACTCCTACATGGCGTTTGCAGTGGGCAGGGTGGGAGGAGCAGTCCTGCATGTGTGCACACATGCCACATTGCTCGGCCCGGGCGTCTGTGTGACATCCACAGACTGGACACACACCGTGCTGTGGGACATAGGTCCTGTGCACATCCCACAGGGGCACACTGTGTCACTAGTCATGTGATAGCTCTCTTGCTGGTAGGGTGACACAGACCCATGGTACCACCACAGCGGACGTACTGTATAGACATAACAGTTGACATCCACTTCTGCCGTTCAGTGGACACTACCATGGGGGGGGGTGTCACTACTGTGTACATTGCACATGTGTTTACACACGGCCCTGCTGGACATCATTGTGGCACACATTGCACCTGCTACGGAACGTTTGGACATGGTTACTTGCTGTTCCCTCCATTTCGCGTACCTATTCTGCTACTACATTGTCCCATATGTGCAGGCCATACATATCTTGTGTATGTACATAACATTAGGCCATCCCTCCATCATGCATGCTATGCCTGTGATACTGTCTATGATTTCTGAACATATCCATCATGACAGCTTTGCATTACACATAATTGACATAGTCACCCCTACTGCGTGGGATACGTGGACGTCGTGCGCACATTCCGTATGACATCGACGGTATATGCCCATGCACATGTGTGCTGTGACACTATACATACATGTCCTATCCCCTGCTGTGGCACTTCATTGTTGGATATCCACTGCCAGCATCAGCGTGGGTGGTGGCATTGTTCTGTGTTTGCAACCCCTATGGCAGACCTGGGGTAGGGTTACCACCTGTGCCACTTTGCAAGGGACAGTCCCTCTTTGGGCAGTTGTGTCCTGACAAAACATATTACAAATGGCAAATGTCCTGAGATTGTAGGACATAATTATGTCCCATTTTTATGTAAGAGTTGCATAACATAGTTATTTATGTATGTAAATTCCTAAATGTTACAAGACACACAATAAGCAACTAAACTGCTACAAGACTACACTTTTATTTAGGCAAAAGAGTACAGTTCTACCCTTTGTACTGACCATGGGTATGTGTCCACCTGTAACATCTGATGTGTGTCCCGAAAATGTCCCACTTTGGCCATTTGAAAAGGTGGCAAGCCTAACCTGGGGTTATCCCGGGTGTGTACATGTTGTCCCACTGCTGTGCACACGTTGTCCACAGTCGTTGGTATGCTGCGCGGCTTAGCATTACATAACCAACCTTCACCTCTCTCTGCCTGATGGACAGGTATCTTTACCTACACACACCGTTCACATACTGTACAGATTCGTCATACGTATCGTGCATTACACAACAGTACATGTCGTGGGTTCGACATACCTTTCCGGCCTTTGGTTCTGCATTCGTCTGTATTTGCTTGGTACTCCTTTTGTATTCCGTCTTTGTTCGGTATGAACATACGGTTTGAATATCCAGGGAGTCTTCCTTATATTCGTCGTCACCTGAGGCATGTGGGTTAATCAGGCCAATAGCTGTTCCTCGGTGTGTACTTATGCGCATATCACCGGTGATCCCCCTCCTTTCGTTCGTTATGCGTCGGCACTAGGCCATGGTTCTTTCCTCGTGTGGCCGTTGGTTATTTGCAATACCTTCGTGAGGATGGTATGTATTGTATCATGTTTGTGTGACTGCATCCGCTATGTGTGGTGTCGGGTACATTTCGCTGTGGTGTTAGCCGTGGATTGTGTGTGTTGGGTATGGTATTCTGTTCGACATGTGGGTGTCCGTGTCCTGGCGGCGTCTGTCGATGGCGTTGTGCATTCAGATGTGTAACATAGCTGTTATATTCCTGTACACAACGGATGCAAGGATGCATCAGCCGCTGCTAGTGTTTCCCACGAGCTTGTTGTGGGTATGCCGCTGTCACTGACTGCCTGTATGTTTTTGCTACGGTTTTAGCTGTTATCCCTTTGATATGTGCGATGGGGTATATCTGCGGATGTGGGTGACGGGTACGGGTGTGAGTCTTGCATTTATACATACGGGATATGCTTGTGTGTGTGCTCCATCCCTGCTTGGGGGGCTGCAGGTTACCTGTCTGTTGTTCCGGGAATGTTTGTTTTGTTGATGTCGTGTGCTGTCGGTATCGCCTGCATGTGTGCTTCCTGCACGTATTCCTCCTTCACATGGGTTATATATCTGCGGATGTTCGTCTGTGCCTACTATCCATTGGCATTTTGTCGCTGATAGTTACGGTGAATGTGGTCCTATACTTGGGACGGCCTGTATGCTACCGGTAGCCTCCTATTCGTGTGCCGCTTGCTTACTTCACGGTCGTGTTACACACAGCGGTATTTACGGGACCGTAAGTGTTCACGATCGGTGCCGGGATAGCACATTCGTATTTTCGCCGTACATGCCTGATGCTGTGTAACGTTGCCGACGGACCATGTTGAGTGTACCTTATGGCCGCCATACATACGGTCATGGTTTGTACATGCGTCCTTTGCATCTCCTGTTGGCTATGGCCCTGTGGTACATTCTGGGACATTTCCGCTTTGCATCGTTTTACGTTGCCACGTGCATAGCCACTGAGGAGATGTCAGTACTACTTTGTGGGTACTGCTGTACATACGCCTATGGTTCCTGTACTGTATGCCTACGCATGTTATTACACTCCACCTGTGACATGTCATCTACATACACATTTTACAGTGGCACACACATTACACAAACACAGCGGAACACACGACAACCTCACCTCACACATACACATATTGCCGCCATGGCTCTCAACCTTCTATTTCCAAAGTGAGGAACACACACATTAGTAATGTGAAACAAATGGGCATAATGTGGAACACATAGTAATGGCATAGTGACAACTTCAGCTAAGTAGGTCATAGGTTGATTATAATATGCTGATTTACTTACAGTGAAGAACCTTTAATGACTTACTATGATTAAATTCTATTTACCAGGATGTCATTTATATACATTCCTAACAATGGATGTTTGACAGACATTTTCAATGTGGAACTTTGAGGAACTGCGAGGAACATGAACTGTTTTACACCACAAATGAGGTACGTTCCTCATAATGTCGTACACTTCACTGGTATGCTTGCCGCATTCGCACCGACGGTTGAACACAATACCTACGTTGGCCGCATCGCCGGCGTGTATCTCCGCACTCATATCCTATGGATATGACACGCATATCCCGTTAATGTACCGTGGACTGGTGACCATCCCGACACGCGGATATGTATTGATGCAGGTTGACATTTCCATGGCTGGCGTTACCTGCTCTGCCCACCCTCCAGGATGATCGGGTTGTCGGTCACTATGTTTACTATGTGGTGATTTTGCGTCTTACTTATCTGTGAACTTGCATCCCTGGGTTCCATATTACCCTGTTGTACTTTATATCTGTGTATGCGTACATATATTTCGACATGTGTACTGATATCTATTTCCGTATCTGTGTATGCACATGAGTACATATGTGGTCGACTTGCGGCGATAGTGGCAGCATACGGCTACGCCGTGTGCTGTAGAACCGGCGTGGGGTGAGGTGTTGGCGTTCCATGCTCTGCTGGCTATTGGGTGTGCAGTGTTTGGGCGGTGCCTTTGTTGGAGTCACACATACGTCCGCACATACGGTACACATTACGGGCGGACATGTTTGTGTGGCGTCCATTTTCTGTGTGTGCAGGTCAGGAGGTGTCAGTCCATGGGGCCTACACTGTCAAAGTATGTGCTATGCGTTCCCTCTTTGCCAGGGCGTAGGCATATTGGGTACGCCTCTGTCTACCTACTGGGGCTGGCTCAGTGTGTCCATGGCGCTGAACGCCCTGTGCCTGTGCTTGCCCTGGCAGTTGTGGCGGGCTTGGTGGCCCTCTGGCATCATGTCCCTGCAGCAGCTGTTTCCGCAGAATCATATTGTGTAGCATACAACATACTATGAATATGTGGGCAGTTGTGCCTGGAGAGTACTGCAAGGCTCCACCGGATGTATCCAAGCACCGGAACCGTGATTTCAACATCCCGAACACACGCTCTATGATTATTCTTGTTTGTGCGTGTGCCTCATTATGGCGTTCTTGCATATGTGTGTGTGTGCATTTCTGATGGGTGTCATCAACCACGGCTCCAGTGCGTAGCCAGCATCCCCCACAAGGTGACCTTGTGTGATGTCCCCCCTGGCGAATACCTGATACAGCTGTGAGGCATGCCAGATATGGGAGTCGTGGTAGCTTCCAGGGCTGCCAGCACACACATCCATGATAATGCCCTGCGCATTGCACATGACCTGGCAATTGATGGAGGGGTATCCCTTGCGGTTTATGTAGCGTCTACCCTGCTCCCCGGGTGGTGACTTAATTTCTATGTGCGTACAGTCTATCGCACCCAGGACCTCCTGGTATTGTGCCACACGGTGGAAGCGGCGCATATTGCTAGCCAACTCCTCCTGAGATGTGGGGAAATTTATGTGCTCATGGGCATGTGGTAACATGGCATCCAGGAACTGGTGTAGTACCCTGGATGCTGATGCCTGTGAGATGCCCATTATGTCCCCGGTTGGCCTTTGAAAGGTACCTGTTGCCAGTATTCGCAAGCTCACACATACCTTTGTGTCCACTGGGATGGGCTCCCCTCTGTTGTCTCTTGTTCTCAGGCGCGGCCGGCACAGCTCCACTATTTGCTGTAACGTGTCCCTGTCCACCCTGTAGCGCTCTACTATCTCCAGGTCTCGCAGCCCCTGGTAGGTCACCCTTGGTTTGAACACTCTCTTTCTCCTGTGAGGCCTACGGTAGTTGTCGGCACCACCCTCCGCAACTCCGTCTGTCTCTGCCACATACCTATGCATCATGGCCATGGCGGCACCCAGCATATACATATTAAAAGTTCCCCGTCTGTTTACACCCTACGGTGCGGCGTTTGGGAAATCGCGCTGTGTGTTGTGTGCATTCACACTTAATACTGTTGTGCTGTATACCCGGTGATGTCATTGGGTGTGTCTGTGCAGCCGTATCCATGGATTATTTCCGTGGTTTTACGGTTGTAACTGCAACGGTACTGCCTGTAGTGTTACATTACAGTTGCCTGCATTGCCTTGGCCTTGCATCTTACATTACTGCATCCTGCAGGCACATGGCATATGATGCATTTTATCTGCAGCCGCAGTTATGCTACCTCTGTACTTGGCTGTGCTATTTCGGTTCTTTGCTCTTTGCATTTCTACTACATCCCCTACTATCTTTGCATTCATATGCCTCCCCTTTCCCGTTATGCAGGAGTCTGCATGCAGAGTTATCAGCTGCCGTCGTTTGCCCTTCCTGGATTGATTGGTGTTGATTGCTCATTACGGCTCCATTTACACTGCTTCCGCATTTCCTCGTATTCTCCGCATTACCTTCCTATATCCGTGGTTGTTGATGGGGAGGCCGTCACATGACTGGTTTAGGGAACGTAGTCATCCTCGTGCACATGCATCTGTGCGCGCATTATGTACTCTCAGCGCATCTATTTCCTCACACGCCAGTCCTGATGCTGTGATGTGCATTGTACAGCCCAGATTTGCTGACCTCCAATATCCTTCCTCCTACAGTGGCACACCCTTCTGTGGTTGACATGTATCTCGTGTAGGCCACTCCTCGGTGTAGTACCGCTCGCCGTTTGCTCCATCCTTACACGGCGCCGTTTTGCGATTCACTATTATCTGCCTCATTTGCATGGAATTGACTACTAATACATGGTTACGGCGCGAACACCGCCACCACTCCTTGACAACCATTGCGCTGGGGTTGAAGCTTTACATACATACTATGGTGTGTGGTGGCTGTGCAGCTGATGTGTGTTATACTGCTCTTTTAGGACATTGTCATATTATTTCATTGCTTTGCAACTTCTGTGCACATATCCCGGGGGTCTGCTGTTCTTTCTACGTACGTGCCATTTATGTCATTTTTACATTTTGTGCATATTTTCTTTGGACATTCTCGGTGCCTTTCCACATTGGCATATTGCACCTGTATGATACCTGACTTTGACAGCCTTCCGTTACTCCTCGGTCATGTTTGGGTAAATGTAAACCGTTTTTTTTGGTTTACATTGCCGTGCCCTTACGCTACGCCTGCGCCACTTCGTGGATCGCTATTTGCCCTCATTTGCATGGTGCAATACCACACACAGTGTGTTTTGCATACCTACGCCGGGGGCGGGGACGGTCCGGCGCACGCCGGTAGTGCACGTGGAATTCATTCATACCTGAATCGCTCAGCAGCCATATTTGGCGTTATAACGCCGACGCTATGCTGGCGCCTGGCGCAAGGTTCATGAATCCCGGGGATGGTCTTTTTTCATATTCCCAGTAGCATATAACACTAAATAATATTATAACTCAGGACTCAGTAGCAGTTAAAACACTTAGTAAGAAAGGTCTAATTTACTGGCGGCAGTTGATAAACCCTAATAAAGTGCTAATGATAGAGCAAATTATAAGTGAGTTCAACCTTGAAAATAATATGTGGTTAACACTGCAGGGATAAAAACAAACAGTTTTAAACCAACAGGCAATAATGCAGAAGTCTGTTAGAGAAAGGTTCCTGTTCATAGGGCATTTAACAACGCTGATGGAATTTCCACAAATGGGAAAGGAATTTTATCAATATTGTACAAATTAGTTAAAGAAACAAGAGTTCATAATAAACTAAATATAGGGAAATAGTATAAAACAGTCAATGGTAAAATCCCAGATGATAAAGATAAAAAAATTAATACTTACATCTCCAAAACTAACATCTTTATCACAATACTAGCAACTTTTCACATGGCAATTTATACATAGAGCATACTTAACACCACACAAATTAGAACTAATATATAACAGAGAAAATAAATGTTGGAGATGTAAATCACAATCAATAGCCAATTGGCAACACATGTTCTATGAATGCCATTTACTTAAACAATATTGGGAAAGTATTGATTATTTGTTACAGGCACTTTTCACTGAATTTTCACCTTACAAAATCTCTAGTTTTTGTTGAATACATCTGTGCCTTCTTGTGTTCCAAGGCAAAAATATGTAATTTTGTGGACTTTCATTGCTATTGCAAGGAAAAATATTTCACTGGAAAGCTGTAACTCCTCCTCCCAGTTTTAAGCATTTCAAGAATATGGTTTTATCAGTCTGGCTGTTGGAATTGAAAACATTAAGGGAAGAACAGAACAACCTGCTTCATTAAGCATTGCATGGCAGAATGTAAATCAAGTGCTGGAAACAGAAAACTGTTGTTGTTGTTTGTCTTTCGGCTTTTTCCCAGTAAGGGGTCACCACAGCGGAACTCCGGTCCGCTAATGATTGGCAGTAGATTTTTATGAAACGGCGAGATGCCAGCTCGACGCCCAACCTTCAACGAAGGCATGCCCATTTACACACGCATGTCTTTCGAACACTACCCAACCACGGGGAGGGCATGTAGACTCCACACAGAAGGCACTCCCAAGCCACGCTGAGAATCGAACGGGAGAACCTCTTGCTGTGAGGTAACAACGCTACCACCGTACCATCGTGGAAGTTTGGAAACAGAAGACTGTATTAAAGTATAATCTAATTCAAAGACACGTTCAATAAAACAAAGTTTTTTTTCAAGTACAGACATCCTATGTAAATAGTTGGTTTTGTAATGTTTGTTTTTGGAATTGTTTCTTCATTTTAAGCTTTGATTATGTAATTATTTCTTTGATATACATACTGTATATATGTTTATGTTTGTGAAAATCAATAAAAATTTATTCAGTAAAAAATGTATAAAGAAGAAAACAGAGAGATTTTTGAGAGGCATAAAAATAAACATGGACATGGGAAAGAGAGATCTCATATACTGCAGTATTTTTGCAAAAGAGAAAGCCAAAGTAATTAATACAAAAAAGCAGCTCAAAAGATATTTGAAGAGAATTACAGGCAAAGGTATCCAGATATGGAAACTTTCACAATACATAAAATAAGATCACAAAGGGGGAACACAAACCAGAAGATAAGTAAAGTTGAAGTTAAACAAATAGAAGGTAAATTTAAGAAATACTTGCAAAGTAAAGGATTTAGTGTAGAAAGTCTAACACATGTATGATGGAACAATGATTCTCCAAAGTAAGGAGAAACACAGAAACTGGGAGACATTGGAAGAAGACATAAGGTAATGGCAAAGACAAATTTAATATGGTGCAATATTTATGCAAAGGAGAAAGCAAAACAAATCAATACCAAAAAGTGGCACCAAAGAGATTTGCAGAGAAATACAGGCAAACGTATCTGGCTATGGAACATTTTACAAAACAAAAATAAGAAAATAAAGGGGGAAAGTAGAAAAGAGGATTAGTAATGGAGAATTTAAAGAAATAGAAACTGAAATTATGGATTACCATGTGAAGTGAAGGATTCAGTGAAGGAAATCCTACTGTGGCAATGTTAATAGGGCCATAGGAGGTTACTAGGCTAATGGCTCTAGGACCTTTACAAGTCTAGCCATGTTATACCCATGTTCCCAATTGACCTTGGTTAGATGGTCATTATTCGTATAGCAAGTATATGATCAGCACTGACTATCCCTGTCCATAAGGGACATAGATGCTACCTCCCAGAGTTAATTTGCAGTTTCCCATCCAGTTGTCTAGGTTGCTGTTGAATAGGGTCATTGAGGAAGTATGCTTCTCATGAATTTGGAGTTTATTACAGATGAGCGGCAATCTCTGGGAGATATAGCTATCTCTCAATCATGTTCTGTTAATATCACAGGCTAGGCTGAGATCCCTGGAGTGAGTGACTATAAAGATACAGAACACAGTGCCAGGGCTTCCTGTGTTACTATAACTGTGACTCAAATCACCCAAATAGAGGCTCATGGCCTGATGGAGACTGGGGAGGAGTGAGTGGCATTGACTTAAATCTCTCCCAACCTGGGGAAGAGTAGAAATCTTCACTGCAACATTGTTTGATCTCACTGAAAAATACAGAGAGGTAGTATGTGGAGAGTAAGCCAGGGACACATGCTCAATTCCTACCAAGCTGCTTCATTGGTAACTTTCTGATGGGACACTGCATTCTAAGAATGGTATGCATGGAAGCATGCACATCTACCAGATGAGAGATCACTGTAGGGCCTTCACCCATGAGCATGCATGTCAGCTGTCAAGGGAAGAATTGTTAGGGTTCATAGGATCATAGGAGGTTACTAGGCTATTGACCCTGAGGCCCTTACAAGCCTAGACAAGAATCTGGCCCATGTTCCGACAAGTCAGCACCCAATGCCCATGTCCAGCAGGGACACAGGTGGAATCCCAGGGGTGTATTCTCTGTTCCCCCTCCAGTTATCCAGGTTGTGCTTAAAAAGGGTTACTGAGATATTGTGCTTGACATGGAGAGGGTGTCTATTCCATGGAAGGGGGAGTCTCAAGAGCAACAAATGTGTCCCACCAACAAGTCCTACTGATGTCACAGACCAGGTTGAGGTTGCACATGTAGGTTACTTGAGTGGAGCTGGACTTACAGATATGCAGCAGTCTCATGAAGGTGCAGTCTGAGATTGCTTTGTATGCCAGAGATCACCTCTGAGGAGTCTGCATTAGACTGAGTAGAGGGATAGGGATTTTAGCATATCTGTGTAGGGTAGATGTTTGACGCCCTGGATTCTCCTAGTGAGGAGCCTCTGTGGTTTCTCCAGCTGCTGCATGTGCTTTGTGAGGAAGGGGCATTGTACTCAATAATGGGTCTTATAAGGAAAGAATACAGAGATGTTATGACATCCTTGTCCCTGGATGAGATACCCTTAATAGTGAGGTGGGCCATGTAAAGCTATGAAAGCTTTCCATAGACCAGAAGCAACATGGTGGTTAAAAGTTAGTTTGCTATCAACCTGGGTGCACAAGTCCCTCAAAACTGACTGCATGCTTAGGACCTTGTTATTAATGTGATAATTTGTGGGGATATCACTCTCCCCTAAGGGGATGATGATGCATTTTTTTGGAATTCAGTTTGAGGCCATATTTCTAGCATCAGTCATCTGTTTGGGTAAGACCCTCTTGGAGGATGCCCACATCACTAGAATGCACCCAGCATGCAGTCCTCTGCAAACTTGGTCAGGCATAGCCCTCTGGTTTTGGCCTGCAGCTCAGAAAAGTATATCCCTAACAACAGAGGCCCAAGACTGATCTCTGGGGTACAATACTCATTATAGGTCTACTGTTTGAAGTGACTTACCCTATTTTGACTAGGTGGGTTCTATCAGTGAGCCAGTTTGCTACCCATCTGGGTGCTACTTATCTGGTAGCATGCAGATTGATGCCTAGTTGAGAGAGTTTATCCATTATACCTGAGTGGGGAATAGTATCAAAGGCTTTGGCCAGGTCAGGGTAGGCAGTGTGCACCGTCTTCCCCTCGTCCATGGCTTTGGTGACTGTCTCAAAGAAGTTGACCAAATTTAACAGGCATAATCTCCCCTTGATGAAACCATACTATGTGGGATCATGTGTTTGGAGGTTGCCAATGTCCTTGTTAATGAGGTCCATGATAATTCATTTCATGGCCTTGCAGATCAGGCTAGTTAGGCTGATGGGTCTACAATTTCCTTGATTGGTGGGCACTCCACCTTTGTGCAAAGGTATGACAGTAGCTGTCTTCCACTCAGCTGGGATGAAGCTGGTACAAAGGCTTTGGTTAAACGGGGTACCTAATGGTGCTGCAAGTTCCTGCCTGAGTTCATGTAGGATGCAGCCTGGGATGTTATCAGGTCCCATGGAGGCTGTATTTTGGCGATATTGAAGATGGTTAACCCACCCAATGCACAGTAGCAAGTCATGCCCAAAACCCCACCTGTCACGGCGATGTCAGTACACCTCCCACCTTTTGATTGATAGCTGTCAAACTTTTTCCTTGTAAGAATAACAAATATAGAACCTTGCAATGTTACTCCTTTTCCTCTCGTTGCACTTGTTCTGTGTCTTGCAGATTCAGCTGTTTTTTATGCATCCTGTGTGATTTGTCTGTGTCATGAGATGCAACTGTCTTACTCCACAGCCAAATGTATCACTCTGATTACTGGTTCAGAGTACAGTTTGTCTGTACAGTAGTCTGGATGAAAGGTAATCAGCTACACATGCTTGACACTTTAGTACTGAATGCCGGACAGGATAGACTGAATTAATAAAGTTAAAGTCAACTATACTCACAAGAGTGTACAGAGACTAAATGAATTTCAAGTTTATCATTACTACTTGCTGGATTAAAAAAAATTGAACTTCTTTGATGATTAACTCCTGTGGGATCAAGGCCTGTAATTCTTTTGGGATTTAACAAACCGTGGAGATCAGTTAAAATTTCTAACACTAAATTTCTGATAGATCCTTTCCCTGTTGAATTTCGAGCAACATGAATGTTTTAAGACCCCAAATGAGGAACATTCCTCATAATGAGGTACACTTGAGAGGTATTATTATTACTAGTTTCTCATCTTTCATGGTGGACTACAGGACCCTTGGCCACTCTTTAGTGTTTCTAGGATAGCTCACCTGAGTTCCCTCCAATAACATTCCAAGTTTTGGAGATGAACAGTTGAAGTACTATGTGGATACTATTCATCAATTTGCACAAAGCATATCGGATTATACTTAGGTTCATAGGTTGGTACTAGGCTATCGGCCCTAGGGCTTATACAAGCCTAGCCATAACTATTCCCTGGCTATTTCTTCCCACACTATTTACTTCCCTGGACCCCTGTCTAGCAGGGTGACTGACGTGATCCCCTGGGTGAATTTTCTTTCTCCCATCCAATCATCAAGGTTCCTTTTGAAGAGGGCCAAAGAGGTGCTCTGCTTGGCATGTATGGGCAGTCTATTCCAGAGTCTGGGGAGTCTCTGAGTCAGGAACCTGTCCCTTCAGCATGTTTTGTTTATTGTGATGGCAAGATTTAGATCCCTGGCGTGTGTGGCTCTGAGGGATTGGGATTTCTTTAAGTGTAGCATGTCCAGCAGCTCTGGGTTTGACATGGCCTTGTATGTTAAGCAGAGATCGCCTCAGAGTAGACTATATGTGACAGAGTATAGCTGGAGTTTTTTAAGGCGGTCAGCATAGGGCATCTGCTTTAGGCCTGTGATTCTTTTAGTGAGGTATTTCTGCGGCCTTTCTATTTGTTGCAGATGTCTTGAGAGGTACATTCAAAATGGGGCATTGTATTCTATAATGGGTCTAATGAGGGATGAGTACAGTGGGACAATGACCTCCTTTTTTCTGGATGAAAAGCCCTTAGTGATGAGGTTTGCCACATAGGATTTCCTGACTGTTGTGGCAATGTGGTTATTGAAGGTGAGACCACTGTCCACCTGTGTCCCTAAGTCTCTTATCACACTTTTGGTATTTAGTGTACTGCCACCTATGTGATAATTCATGGTTACATGTTTTTTCCCAAAGGGGATAACTATACATTTCTTGGCATTGAGCTTGAGCCCATGGCTCTGGCACCAAGCATCTGTTTCTGTAAGGCCCTTTTGTAGAGTATCCACATCATTTGAGGATTCAATAATGGCTCCTAGTTTGCAGTCATCTGCGAACTTTGTTAGCCAGAGTCCCTTAGTGTTGGCCTGTACTTCAGAGAAGTAGATGCCAAACAAAAGAGGTCCCAGGACTGAACCCTGAGGTACTCCACTTGTCACTTGTCTGGAGCTGGATTTCGAGTCAGCTACTTTTACAGTGTGGGTTCTGTCAGTAAGCCAGTTGGCAACCCATCGAGTGACGTCGGGATTAATGCCTAGCTTAGTAAGTTTATCTATGATTCCAGAGTGGAGGATGGTGTCAATGGCTTGGCGAGGTCTAGATAGGCTGTGTGGACTGCCTTACCCTTGTCCATGACTCTGGAGATTGATTCGAAGAAGTCAATAAGGTTCAGAAGACAAGATCGGCCCTTCACGAACCCAAACTGGGTGGGGTCCAGTGTTTTAAGGTTGCAAATGTCTTTGTTTATAAGTTCCATGTTAATACGTTCCATGGCCTTGCAGATCAGGCTCATCAGACTGATGGGGTGGTAGTTCTCGGGATCCAAGGGGGATCCCCCTTGTGGAGTAGGATAACTGTAGCTGTGTGCCACTCAGTGGGCATGAAGCCTGAGGTGAGGGTATGATTTAGCATGACACTTGGGTGAGGTGCCAGTTTATTTTTTAGTTCATGTAGTACACAACCCGGGATGTCATCTGGTCCCATGGATGCTGTATTTTTAGCTTTGGAGAGTGCGTTTTTTTTACCTGTGTGGCCGTTATTACCGGAATTTGGCAATCTTCCAGTATTGAGATGGGCCATTTAGGGGATGAGAGGGGGATGAAGTTGGCACTGAATCGATCTGCCAGGATACTGGTAATATCCTTGGGATCAGTATATTTAATGCCATTCTGTTGTAGCTCAGAGCAGATCTGAGCATTGCCATTTAGATTCTTGACATAGTTATAGAATGCCTTGTGGTTGCCTTTGGAATCTTTGGCAATTTTATTTTCGTAACTAGCTTTGGAGGATTTTATGAGGGATCTCAACTTCTTACTGAGGCTGGTAAGGAAGTTTTTTTGCATCCTGGGATTTTCCTCTTTTCTGCAACAGTTTTTTCCTTTTGTTGTAAAGTTTGTTTATGGCAGGGGACCACCAGATTAGCTTCCTTTTTTGGGAGGAGAGCATCTTGGTTCTATTTGGGATGGCATGATTCATGCATGAGTGGATGTGCTTGTGCAGTGTAGGACTCAGTAGTCAAACTTTCAGTTCCCGTCTGCAAGGGTGTCATGAAGTTTGTAACTTCTGACTTGAGTAGCATGAAGTTGGCCTTGGAGAAGTTTTTTATGGAGGTTTCCTTACTGGGGGGTGGGGGCGGAATGTGGATGTTAAGGGTGATTAGCTTATGGTCTGACCTGACCAATGAGGGGGTGACCATAGGTGTGGAGCATCGATTTCCCATGTTGGTAATGACCAGGTCTAGGATACTGGAGCCCCTGGTGGGACTATTGATTAGTTGATCCAGGGCATTGGAATTTATGAATTCCAAGAACCGTTGGGCGAATGCTTCAACTTTAAGTGCAGCAACAACATACCAGAACAGTGATGTATAGTTTTTTATGCCACTACAAACCCCTACCACATCTTAGCCATGAAATGACAGTTTATTTGTTTATATTTGTTTATAAATATTTGTTTATATTTATAGTTTATAAATGGATTTGGATTCATGATTTCTTATGTACATATGTAATTTTATGAATTGAATTACATTTTTTCTTTGAATACATCTTTTACATTTTACATACACTATGAATTCCATGTCAGTCATCGCCAATTTACGTTGTGAATCGCCGCCCTCCGACATGTCAATCATGGAGGTCACGCCCATTCCTGTGTGAACTTACGGGTGGGTTAACCATCTTCAGTATCACCTGTATTTTTGCCTTTGAGAGGGCAGTGATGACTTGCTCCCTAGAGATACGGGGAATGGGGCAGGTGCTCGGGATATCCTGATTTACTGATATGGGGGATAGAGGGGTGAGGTCTTTACTGAACCTGTCTGCCAGCAGGTTGGCTATATCTATGGCATTTGTGTATGCTGTGTCCTTGACTACCAGTTCTGAGCAAAAAAAGCCACAATGACTACCTAAACGACAATCCCTCTTCACTAACAGTCACAGTGGAGAAAGGAAATGATTGGCCGACTGGTCAGTGGTGGGAGGGATGATGGTTGGCGGGCAGAAGGGGGAAACACAATAAAAATGAGAAACAAAAAGCACCCCTGTATTTTTTTACATAAATGTAGACTGATAATAGCAAATAAAATTGATTTGGGGTAAGAATTGTCTGATACAAAACAATCAATTAAGCACCATGACAAAGAAACATAGAAAGTGAGCAGAATAATGGATTATCTGAAGAAATCATTTGCCAGGGGAAAAGGGAATTTGCTTCATCCATGTGTACAGAAGGTTTGCAATCCCCATTTTAGTCCTTTATTGCTAACTGCACTTCTGGAGAACACATTTTTATATCAGGAAAAAGAAAAGGATAACTCTAAATATAGCAGAATTTATGATACACAAGTCTGCATCAGAAATCACAATTAAGGTATTCTAAAAGCAGTTTATATATATTATGCTGGGCAAAGAGGTAGAAGGGCAAAGGTATTTATTCTAATACCGTAAGAAAATCAAAATAGCAAAAATTATACCACTGAGTCAAGTAAAAATGAGCTAATCAAAGGTTTTATATCCAACACAAATTCTGATGCTCGTGTCCAAATAATTCACTGTGGCTCTAGGACAAAAAATGAGCCAGAAAGTGGAAAGATGACTGTGATGCATGTCTGACGAGCAATGTTCTCACTGTATACAGAGTCTATGTCTGTGTTCAAAAGTGTACATGGTACTAACTCTGGTATTGGGGACAAAAGCTGAGATCCCTCATCAGATCCTCTAAAGCTAGCTATGAAAACAGAATTGCAGCAGATAGTAAAGACAAACACAAGGCCTTCTATAGTTATGTAAAGAATCTCCACGTCAATACCCAGATTTGCTCTAAGCTACTGCACAATGGTACCACCTATACTGAAACAACAGATATAGCCAATATACTGGCTGACAGATTCACTGCTAACTTTACCCCTGTCCCCCCCAAAGGACCAATCACAATACCAGTAGATTGCCAGGTACCCAGTATTACTGCTGCACAGATTAAAACAGCACTGTCCGAGGCCAAGAATACAGCTTCTATGGGACCTGACAATATTCCTGGCTGTGTTCTACATGAACTGCAAATGAACTGGCACCTCACGTGTGTGCCATGTTCAATCACAGCCTCACCTCAGGCTTTGTCCCTACCAAATGGCGCACTGCTTCAGTCATCCCTCTCCACAAATGAGGAGCGACTACAGACCCTGGGAACAAGGGATTG